>NW_027043123.1:300000-382851 GCF_036013475.1 Columba livia
CCTTTCCTTGCTTTGGCCTTTTTCCTGGCCTTGCCATGGTTTGTCCTTTTGACTTACCTTGCCTTGCCTTTCTTTGCCCTTTTGCCTGGCCTTGCATTGAGTTGCCCTTTTTCCTTGCCTTGCCATGCTTTGCCCTTTTGCCTTGCCTTGCTTTGCCATTTTGTCTTTCCTTGAATTGCCCTTTTGCCTTACCTTGCCTTGACTTGCTATACCCTTTTTCCTTGCCTTGCCTTTTCATGTTTTGCCCTTTTGACTTGCCTTTCTTTGCCCTTTTGCCTTGCTTTGCCTTGTTATGCTTTGCCCTTTTGCCTTGTCTTGCTTTGCCATTTTGCCTTTCCTTGCATTGCCCTTTTGCCTTACCTTGCCTTGTCATGCTTTGCCCTTTTGACTTGCTTTGCTTTGCCCTTTTGCCTTGCCTTTCCTTGTTTTGCCGTTTTGATTTGCCTTGCATTGCCTTACTTTCATCTTTGCCTTGCCTTGACGTGTCTTCCTTATCATTTTGCCTTGCCTTGCTTTGCTTTCCCCTTTTGCCTTGCCTTTCCTTGCCTTGCTTTACCCTTTTGCCTTCCTTTGCCTTGCCTTTCCATGCCTTCCTTTGACCCTTTGCCTTGCCTTGCTTTGACTCTTTGCCTTGACTTGCCTTGCCTTCCTTTCTCCTTTTGCCCTGATTTGCCTTGCCTTTCTTTTGACCTTTTGCCTTGCCTTGCCTTGCCATGCTTTGCTCTTTTTCCTTGCCTTGCTTTGCCCTTTTGTCTTGCCTTACCTTGCCTTGCTTTGCCATTTTCCCTTGCCTTGCTTTCCCCTTTTGCCATGCCTTTCCTTGCTTTGGCCTTTTTCCTGGCCTTGCAATGGTTTGTCCTTTTGACTTACCTTGCCTTGCCTTTCTTTGCACTTTTGCCCGGCCTTGCATTGAGTTGCCCTTTTTCCTTGCCTTGCCATGCTTTGCCCTTTTGCCTTGCCTTGCTTTGCCCTTTTGCCTTGCTTTGCCTTGTTATGCTTTGCCCTTTTGCCTTGCCTAGCTTTGCCATTTTGCCTTTCCTTGAATTGCCCTTTTGCCTTACCTTGCCTTGACTTGCTATAGCCTTTTTCCTTGCCTTGCCTTGTCATACTTTGCCATTTTGACTTGCTTTGCTTTACCCTTTTGCCTTGCCTTGCTTTGCCATTTTGCCTTTCCTTGAATTGCCCTTTTGCCTTACCTTGCCTTGACTTGCTATACCCTTTTTCCTTGCATTGCCTTGTCATGCTTTGCCCTTTTGACTTGCCTTGCTTTGCCCTTTTGCCTTGCTTTGCCTTGTTATGCTTTGCCCTTTTGCCTTGTCTTGCTTTGCCATTTTGCCTTTCCTTGCATTGCCCTTTTGCCTTACCTTGCCTTGTCATGCTTTGCCCTTTTGCCTTGCATTGCCTTGTCATGCTTTGCCCTTTTGACTTGCTTTGCTTTGCCCTTTTGCCTTGCCTTTCCTTGTTTTGCCGTTTTGAATTGCCTTGCATTGCCTTGGTTTCATCTTTGCCTTGCCTTGACGTGTCTTCCTTATCCTTTTGCCTTGCCTTGCTTTGATTTCTCCTTTTCCCTTGCCTTTCCTTGCCTTGCTTTACCCTTTTGCCTTCCCTTGCCTTTGCCTTTCCATGCCTTGCTTTGCCCCTTTGCCTTACCTTGCCTTGCTATGCCCTTTTGCCTTGCCTTGCTTTGTCTCTTTGCCTTGTCTTGCCTTGCCTTCCTTTCTCCTTTTGCCCTGATTTGCCTTGCCTTTCTTTTGACCTTTTGCCTTGCCTTGCCATGCTTTGCTCTTTTTCCTTGCCTTGCTTTGCCCTTTTGTCTTTCCTTGCCTTGCCTTGCTTTGCCATTTTCCCTTGCCTTGCTTTCCCCTTTTGCCTTGCCTTTCCTTGCTTTGGCCTTTTTCCTGGCCTTGCCATGGTTTGTCCTTTTGACTTACCTTGCCTTGCCTTTCTTTGCACTTTTGCCTGGCCTTGCTTTGCCCTTTTGCCTTGCCTTGCTTTGCCATTTTGCCTTTCTTTGAATTGCCCTTTTGCCTTACCTTGCCTTGACTTGCTATACCCTTTTTCCTTGCCTTGCCTTGTCATGCTTTGCCCTTTTGACTTGCCTTGCTTTGCCCTTTTGCCTTGCCTTGCTTTGCCCTTTTGCCTTGCTTTGCCTTGTTATGCTTTGCCCTTTTGCCTTGCCTTGCTTTGCCATTTTGCCTTTCCTTGAATTGCCCTTTTGCCTTACTTTGCCTTGACTTGCTATACGCTTTTTCCTTGTCTTGCCTTGTCATACTTTGCCATTTTGACTTGCTTTGCTTTGCCCTTTTGCCTTGCCTTGCTTTGCCATTTTGCCTTTCCTTGAATTGCCCTTTTGCCTTACCTTGCCTTGACTTGCTATACCCTTTTTCCTTGCCTTGCCTTGTCATGCTTTGCCCTTTTGACTTGCTTTGCTTTGTCCTTTTGCCTTGCCTTGCTTTGCCATTTTGCCTTTCCTTGAATTGCCCTTTTGCCTTACCTTGCCTTGACTTGCTATACCCTTTTTCCTTGCCTTGCCTTGTCATGCTTTGCCCTTTTGACTTTCCTTGCTTTGCCCTTTTGCCTTGCCTTGCTTTGCCCTTCTGCCTTGCTTTGCCTTGTTATGCTTTCCCTTTTGCCTTGTCTTGCTTTGCCATTTTGCTTTTCCTTGCTTTTCCCTTTTGCCTTGCCTTTCCTTGCTTTGGCCTTTTTCCTGGCCTTGCCATGGTTTGTCCTTTTGACTTACCTTGCCTTGCCTTTCTTTGCCCTTTTGCCTGGCCTTGCATTGAGTTGCCCTTTTTCCTTGCCTTGCCATGCTTTGCCCTTTTGCCTTGCTTTGCCTTGTTATGCTTTACCCTTTTGCCTTGTCTTGCTTTGCCATTTTGCCTTTCCTTGCATTGCCCTTTTGCCTTACCTTGCCTTGTCATGCTTTGCCCTTTTGACTTGCTTTGCTTTGCCCTTTTGCCTTGCCTTTCCTTTTTTTGCCGTTTTGAATTGCCTTGCATTGCCTTAATTTCATCTTTGCCTTGCCTTGACGTGTCTTCCTTATCCTTTTGCCTTGCCTTGCTTTGCTTTCCCCTTTTGCCTTGCCTTTCCTTGCCTTGCTTTGCCCCTTTGCCTTACCTTGCCTTGCTTTGCCCTTTTCCCTTGCCTTGCTTTGCCTCTTTGCCTTATCTTGCCTTGCCTTCCTTTCTCCTTTTGCCCTGATTTGCCTTGCCTTTCTTTTGACCTTTTGCCTTGCCTTGCATTGCCATGCTTTGCTCTTTTTCCTTGCCTTGCTTTGCCCTTTTGTCTTGCCTTGCCTTGCCTTGCTTTGCCATTTTCCCTTGGCTTGCTTTCCCCTTTTGCCTTGCCTTTCCTTGCTTTGGCCTTTTTCCTGGCGTTGCCATGGTTTGTCATTTTGACTTACCATGCCTTGCCTTTCTTTGCATTTTTCCTGGCCTTGCATTGAGTTGCCCTTTTTCCTTGCCTTGCCTTGCCATTCTTTGCCCTTTTGCCTTGCCTTGCTTTGCCATTTTGCCTTTCCTTGAATTGCCCTTTTGCCTTACCTTGCCTTGACTTGCTATACCCTTTTTCCTTGCCTTGCCTTGCCATGCTTTGCCCTTTTGCCTTGCCTTGCTTTGCCATTTTGCCTTTCCTTGAATTGCCCTTTTGCCTTACCTTGCCTTGACTTGCTATACCCTTTTTCCTTGCCTTGTCTTGCTTTGACATTTTGCCTTTCCTTGCATTGCCCTTTTGCCTTACCTTGCCTGACATGCTTTGCCCTTTTGCCTTGCCTTGCCTTGTCATGCTTTGCCCTTTTGACTTGCTTTGCTTTGCCCTTTTGCCTTGCCTTTCCTTGTTTTGCCGTTTTGAATTGCCTTGCATTGCCTTACTTTCATCTTTGCCTTGCCTTGACGTGTCTTCCTTATCCTTTTGCCTTGCCTTGCTTTGCTTTCCCCTTTTGCCTTGCCTTTCCTTGCCTTTCTTTACCCTTTTGCCTTCCCTTGCCTTGCCTTTCCATGCCTTGCTTTGCCCCTTTGCCTTACCTTGCCTTGCTTTGCACTTTTGCCTTGCCATACTTTGCCTCTTTGCCTTGTCTTGCCTTGCCTTCCTTTCTCCTTTCTCCTTCCTTTCTCCTACATTGCCTTACTTTCACATTTTGCCTTGCCTTACCTTGTCTTTCTTTGCCCTTTTGCTTTGCCTTGCCTTGCCAGGCTTTGCCCATTTGCCTTCCCTTGCCTTTGCCTTTCCATGCCTTGCTTTGCCCCTTTGCCTTACCTTGCCTTGCTATGCCCTTTTGCCTTGCCTTGCTTTGTCTCTTTGCCTTGTCTTGCCTTGCCTTCCTTTCTCCTTTTGCCCTGATTTGCCTTGCCTTTCTTTGCACTTTTGCCTGGCCTTGCTTTGCCCTTTTGCCTTGCCTTGCTTTGCCATTTTGTCTTTCCTTGAATTGCCCTTTTGCCTTACCTTGCCTTGTCATGCTTTGCCCTTTTGCCTTGCCTTTCCCTGTTTTGCAGTTTTGAATTGATTGCATTGCCTTACTTTCATCTTTGCCTTGCCTTGACGTGTCTTCGTTATCCTTTTGCCTTGCCTTGCTTTGCTTTCCCCTTTTGCCTTGCCTTTCCTTGCCTTGCTTTACCCTTTTGCCTTCCTTTGCCTTGCCTTTCCATGCCTTCCTTTGACCCTTTGCCTTGCCTTGCTTTGAGTCTTTGCCTTGACTTGCCTTGCCTTCCTTTCTCCTTTTGCCCTGATTTGCCTTGCCTTTCTTTTGACCTTTTGCCTTGCCTTGCCTTGCCATGCTTTGCTCTTTTTCCTTGCCTTGCTTTGCCCTTTTGTCTTGCCTTACCTTGCCTTGCTTTGCCATTTTCCCTTGCCTTGCTTTCCCCTTTTGCCTTGCCTTTCCTTGCTTTGGCCTTTTTCCTGGCCTTGCCATGGTTTGTCCTTTTGACTTACCTTGCCTTGCCTTTCTTTGCACTTTTGCCTGGCCTTGCTTTGCCCTTTTGCCTTGCCTAGCTTTGCCATTTTGCCTTTCCTTGAATTGCCCTTTTGCCTTACCTTGCCTTGACTTGCTATACCCTTTTTCCTTGCCTTGCCTTGCCATGCTTTGCCCTTTTGACTTGCCTTGCTTTGCCATTTTGCCTTTCCTTGAATTGCCCTTTTGCCTTACTTTGCCTTGACTTGCTATACCCTTTTTCCTTGACTTGCCTTGTCATACTTTGCCATTTTGACTTGCTTTGCTTTGCCCTTTTGCCTTGCCTTGCTTTGCCATTTTGCCTTTCCTTGAATTGCCCTTTTGCCTTACCTTGCCTTGACTTGCTATACCCTTTTTCCTTGCCTTGCCTTGTCATGCTTTGCCCTTTTGACTTTCCTTGCTTTGCCCTTTTGCCTTGTCTTCCTTTGCCCTTTTGCCTTGCTTTGCCTTGTTATGCTTTCCCTTTTGCCTTGTCTTGCTTTGCCATTTTCCTTTTCCTTGCATTGCCCTTTTGCCTTACCTTGCCTTGACATGCTTTACCCTTTTGCCTTGCCTTGCCTTTTCATGCTTTGCCCTTTTGCATTGCCTTGCCTTGTCATGCTTTGCCCTTTTGACTTGCTTTGCTTTGTCCTTTTGCCTTGCCTTGCTTTGCCATTTTGCCTTTCCTTGAATTGCCCTTTTGCCTTACCTTGCCTTGACTTGCTATACCCTTTTTCCTTGCCTTGCCTTGTCATGCTTTGCCCTTTTGACTTTCCTTGCTTTGCCCTTTTGCCTTGTCTTGCTTTGCCCTTTTGCCTTGCTTTGCCTTGTTATGCTTTCCCTTTTGCCTTGTCTTGCTTTGCCATTTTGCTTTTCCTTGCATTGCCCTTTTGCCTTACCTTGCCTTGACATGCTTTACCCTTTTGCATTGCCTTGCCTTGTCATGCTTTGCCCTTTTGACTTGCTTTGCTTTGCCCTTTTGCCTTGCCTTTCCTTGTTTTGCCGTTATCAATTTCCTTGCATTGCCTTACTTTCATCTTTGCCTTGCCTTGACGTGTCTTCCTTATCCTTTCGCCTTGCCTTGCTTTGCTTTCCCCTTTTGCCTTGCCTTACCTTGCCTTGCTTTGCCTCTTTGCCTTGTCTTGCCTTGCCTTCCTTTCTCCTTTTGCCCCGATTTGCCTTGCCTTTCTTTTGACCTTTTGCCTTGCCTTGCCTTGCCATGCTTTGCTCTTTTTCCTTGCCTTGCTTTGCCCTTTTGTCTTGCCTTGCCTTGCCTTGCTTTGCCATTTTCCCTTACCTTGCTTTTCCCTTTTGCCTTGCCTTTCCTTGATTTGGCCTTTTTCCTGGCCTTGCCATGGTTTGTCCTTTTGACTTACCTTGCCTTGCCTTTCTTTGCCCTTTTGCCTGGCCTTGCACTGAGTTGCCCTTTTTCCTTGCCTTGCCATGCTTTGCCCTTTTGCCTTGCCTTGCTTTGCCATTTTGTCTTTCCTTGAATTGCCCTTTTGCCTTACCTTGCCTTGACTTGCTATACCCTTTTTCCTTGCCTTGCCTTGTCATGCTTTGCCCTTTTGACTTGCTTTGCTTTGTCCTTTTGCCTTGCCTTGCTTTGCCATTTTGCCTTTCCTTGAATTGCCCTTTTGCCTTACCTTGCCTTGACTTGCTATACCCTTTTTCCTTGCCTTGCCTTGTCATGCTTTGCCCTTTTGACTTTCCTTGCTTTGCCCTTTTGCCTTGTCTTGCTTTGCCCTTTTGCCTTGCTTTGCCTTGTTATGCTTTCCCTTTTGCCTTGTCTTGCTTTGCCATTTTGCTTTTCCTTGCATTGCCCTTTTGCCTTACCTTGCCTTGACATGCTTTACCCTTTTGCCTTGCCTTGCCTTTTCATGCTTTGCCCTTTTGCATTGCCTTGCCTTGTCATGCTTTGCCCTTTTGACTTGCTTTGCTTTGTCCTTTTGCCTTGCCTTGCTTTGCCATTTTGCCTTTCCTTGAATTGCCCTTTTGCCTTACCTTGCCTTGACTTGCTATACCCTTTTTTCTTGCCTTGCCTTGTCATGCTTTGCCCTTTTGACTTTCCTTGCTTTGCCCTTTTGCCTTGTCTTGCTTTGCCCTTTTGCCTTGCTTTGCCTTGTTATGCTTTCCCTTTTGCCTTGTCTTGCTTTGCCATTTTGCTTTTCCTTGCATTGCCCTTTTGCCTTACCTTGCCTTGACATGCTTTACCCTTTTGCCTTGCCTTGCCTTGTCATGCTTTGCCTTTTTGACTTGCTTTGCTTTGCCCTTTTGCCTTGCCTTTCCTTGTTTTGCCGTTTTCAATTTCCTTGCATTGCCTTACTTTCATCTTTGCCTTGCCTTGACGTGTCTTCCTTATCCTTTCGCCTTGCCTTGCTTTGCTTTCCCCTTTTGCCTTGCCTTACCTTGCCTTGCTTTGCCTCTTTGACTCGTCTTGCCTTGCCTTCCTTTCTCCTTTTGCCCTGATTTGCCTTGCCTTTCTTTTGACCTTTTGCCTTGCCTTGCCTTGTCATGCTTTGCCCTTTTGCCTTGTCTTGATTTGCCCTTTTGCCTTACCTTGCCTTGTCATGCTTTGCCCTTTTGCCTTGCCTTGCCTTGTCATGCTTTGCACTTTTGACTTGCTTTGCTTTGCCCTTTTGCCTTGCCTTTCCTTGTTTTGCCGTTTTGAATTGCCTTGCATTGCCTTGCTTTCATCTTGGCCTTGGCTTGACGTGTCTTCCTTATCCTTTTGCCTTGCCTTGCTTTGCTTTCTCCTTTTCCCTTGCCTTTCCTTGCCTTGCTTTACCCTTTTGCCTTCCCTTGCCTTTGCCTTTCCATGCCTTGCTTTGCCCCTTTGCCTTACCTTGCCTTGCTATGCCCTTTTGCCTTGCCTTGCTTTGTCTCTTTGCCTTGTCTTGCCTTGCCTTCCTTTCTCCTTTTGCCCTGATTTGCCTTGCCTTTCTTTTGACCTTTTGCCTTGCCTTGCCATGCTTTGCTCTTTTTCCTTGCCTTGCTTTGCCCTTTTGTCTTTCCTTGCCTTGCCTTGCTTTGCCATTTTCCCTTGCCTTGCTTTCCCCTTTTGCCTTGCCTTTCCTTGCTTTGGCCTTTTTCCTGGCCTTGCCATGGTTTGTCCTTTTGACTTACCTTGCCTTGCCTTTCTTTGCACTTTTGCTTGGCCTTGCTTTGCCCTTTTGCCTTGCCTTGCTTTGCCATTTTGCCTTTCCTTGAATTGTCCTTTTGCCTTACCTTGCCTTGACTTGCTATACCCTTTTTCCTTGCCTTGCCTTGTCATGCTTTGCCTTTTTGACTTGCCTTGCTTTGCCCTTTTGCCTTGCCTTGCTTTGCCCTTTTGCCTTGCTTTGCCTTGTTATGCTTTGCCCTTTTGCCTTGCCTTGCTTTGCCATTTTGCCTTTCCTTGAATTGCCCTTTTGCCTTACCTTGCCTTGACTTGCTATACCCTTTTTCCTTGCCTTGCCTTGTCATGCTTTGCCCTTTTGCCTTGCCTTGCTTTGCCATTTTGTCTTTCCTTGAATTGCCCTTTTGCCTTACCTTGCCTTGACTTGCTATACCCTTTTTCCTTGCCTTGCCTTTTCATGCTTTGCCATTTTGCCTTGCCTTGCTTTGCCATTTTGCCTTTCCTTGAATTGCCCTTTTGCCTTACCTTGCCTTGACTTGCTATACCCTTTTTCCTTGCCTTGCCTTGTCATGCTTTGCCCTTTTGCCTTGCCTTGCTTTGCCATTTTGTCTTTCCTTGAATTGCCCTTTTGCCTTACCTTGCCTTGACTTGCTATACCCTTTTTCCTTGCCTTGCCTTGTCATGCTTTGCCCTTTTGACTTGCCTTGCTTTGCCCTTTTGCCTTGCTTTGCCTTGTTATGCTTTGCCCTTTTGCCTTGTCTTGATTTGCCCTTTTGCCTTACCTTGCCTTGTCATGCTTTGCCCTTTTGCCTTGCCTTGCCTTGTCATGCTTTGCCCTTTTGACTTGCTTTGCTTTGCCCTTTTGCCTTGCCTTTCCTTGTTTTGCCGTTTTGAATTGCCTTGCATTGCCTTGGTTTCATCTTTGCCTTGCCTTGACGTGTCTTCCTTATCCTTTTGCCTTGCCTTGCTTTGCTTTCTCCTTTTCCCTTGCCTTTCCTTGCCTTGCTTTACCCTTTTGCCTTCCCTTGCCTTTGCCTTTCCATGCCTTGCTTTGCCCCTTTGCCTTACCTTGCCTTGCTATGCCCTTTTGCCTTGCCTTGCTTTGTCTCTTTGCCTTGTCTTGCCTTGCCTTCCTTTCTCCTTTTGCCCTGATTTGCCTTGCCTTTCTTTTGACCTTTTGCCTTGCCTTGCCATGCTTTGCTCTTTTTCCTTGCCTTGCCATGGTTTGTCCTTTTGACTTACCTTGCCTTGCCTTTCTTTGCACTTTTGCTTGGCCTTGCTTTGCCCTTTTGCCTTGCCTTGCTTTGCCATTTTGCCTTTTCTTGAATTGCCCTTTTGCCTTACCTTGCCTTGACTTGCTATACCCTTTTTCCTTGCCTTGCCTTGTCATGCTTTCCCTTTTTGACTTGCCTTGCTTCGCCCTTTTGCCTTGCCTTGCTTTGCCCTTTTGCCTTGCTTTGCCTTGTTATGCTTTGCCCTTTTGCCTTGCCTTGCTTTGCCATTTTGCCTTTCCTTGAATTGCCCTTTTGCCTTACTTTGCCTTGACTTGCTATACCCTTTTTCCTTGCCTTGCCTTGTCATACTTTGCCATTTTGACTTGCTTTGCTTTGCCCTTTTGCCTTGCCTTGCTTTGCCATTTTGCATTTCCTTGAATTGCCCTTTTGCCTTACCTTGCCTTGACTTGCTATACCCTTTTTCCTTGCCTTGCCTTGTCATTCTTTGCCCTTTTGACTTGCTTTGCTTTGTCCTTTTGCCTTGCCTTGCTTTGCCATTTTGCCTTTCCTTGAATTGCCCTTTTGCCTTACCTTGCCTTGACTTGCTATACCCTTTTTCCTTGCCTTGCCTTGTCATGCTTTGCCCTTTTGACTTGCTTTGGTTTGTCCTTTTGCCTTGCCTTGCTTTGCCATTTTGCCTTTCCTTGAATTGCCCTTTTGCCTTACCTTGCCTTTACTTGCTATACCCTTTTTCCTTGCCTTGCCTTGTCATGCTTTGCCCTTTTGACTTTCCTTGCTTTGCCCTTTTGCCTTGTCTTGCTTTGCCCTTTTGCCTTGCTTTGCCTTGTTATGCTTTCCCTTTTTTACCTTGTCTTGCTTTGCCATTTTGCTTTTCCTTGCATTGCCCTTTTGCCTTACCTTGCCTTGACATGCTTTACCCTTTTGCCTTGCCTTGCCTTTTCATGCTTTGCCCTTTTGCATTGCCTTGCCTTGTCATGCTTTGCCCTTTTGACTTGCTTTGCTTTGCCCTTTTGCCTTGCCTTTCCTTGTTTTGCCGTTTTCAATTTCCTTGCATTGCCTTACTTTCATCTTTGCCTTGCCTTGACGTGTCTTCCTTATCCTTTCGCCTTGCCTTGCTTTGCTTTCCCCTTTTGCCTTGCCTTACCTTGCCTTGCTTTGCCTCTTTGCCTTGTCTTGCCTTGCCTTCCTTTCTCCTTTTGCCCTGATTTGCCTTGCCTTTCTTTTGACCTTTTGCCTTGCCTTGCCTTGCCATGCTTTGCTCTTTTTCCTTGCCTTGCTTTGCCCTTTTGTCTTGCCTTGCCTTGCCTTGCTTTGCCATTTTCCCTTGCCTTGCTTTTCCCTTTTGCCTTGCCTTTCCTTGCTTTGGCCTTTTTCCTGGCCTTGCCATGGTTTGTCCTTTTGACTTACCTTGCCTTGCCTTTCTTTGCCCTTTTGCCTGGCCTTGCATTGAGTTGCCCTTTTTCCTTGCCTTGCCATGCTTTGCCCTTTTGCCTTGCCTTGCTTTGCCATTTTGTCTTTCCTTGAATTGCCCTTTTGCCTTACCTTGCCTTGACTTGCTATACCCTTTTTCCTTGCCTTGCCTTTTCATGTTTTGCCCTTTTGACTTGCCTTTCTTTGCCCTTTTGCCTTGCTTTGCCTTGTTATGCTTTGCCCTTTTGCCTTGTCTTGCTTTGCCATTTTGCCTTTCCTTGCATTGCCCTTTTGCCTTACCTTGCCTTGTCATGCTTTGCCCTTTTGACTTGCTTTGCTTTGCCCTTTTGCCTTGCCTTTCCTTGTTTTGCCGTTTTGAATTGCCTTGCATTGCCTTACTTTCATCTTTGCCTTGCCTTGACGTGTCTTCCTTATCATTTTGCCTTGCCTTGCTTTGCTTTCCCCTTTTGCCTTGCCTTTCCTTGCCTTGCTTTACCCTTTTGCCTTCCTTTGCCTTGCCTTTCCATGCCTTCCTTTGACCCTTTGCCTTGCCTTGCTTTGACTCTTTGCCTTGACTTGCCTTGCCTTCCTTTCTCCTTTTGCCCTGATTTGCCTTGCCTTTCTTTTGACCTTTTGCCTTGCCTTGCCTTGCCATGCTTTGCTCTTTTTCCTTGCCTTGCTTTGCCCTTTTGTCTTGCCTTACCTTGCCTTGCTTTGCCATTTTCCCTTGCCTTGCTTTCCCCTTTTGCCTTGCCTTTCCTTGCTTTGGCCTTTTTCCTGGCCTTGCAATGGTTTGTCCTTTTGACTTACCTTGCCTTGTCTTTCTTTGCACTTTTGCCCGGCCTTGCATTGAGTTGCCCTTTTTCCTTGCCTTGCCATGCTTTGCCCTTTTGCCTTGCCTTGCTTTGCCCTTTTGCCTTGCTTTGCCTTGTTATGCTTTGCCCTTTTGCCTTGCCTTGCTTTGCCATTTTGCCTTTCCTTGAATTGCCCTTTTGCCTTACCTTGCCTTGACTTGCTATAGCCTTTTTCCTTGCCTTGCCTTGTCATACTTTGCCATTTTGACTTGCTTTGCTTTACCCTTTTGCCTTGCCTTGCTTTGCCATTTTGCCTTTCCTTGAATTGCCCTTTTGCCTTACCTTGCCTTGACTTGCTATACCCTTTTTCCTTGCCTTGCCTTGTCATGCTTTGCCCTTTTGACTTGCCTTGCTTTGCCCTTTTGCCTTGCATTGCCTTGTTATGCTTTGCCCTTTTGCCTTGTCTTGCTTTGCCATTTTGCCTTTCCTTGCATTGCCCTTTTGCCTTACCTTGCCTTGTCATGCTTTGCCCTTTTGCCTTGCATTGCCTTGTCATGCTTTGCCCTTTTGACTTGCTTTGCTTTGCCCTTTTGCCTTGCCTTTCCTTGTTTTGCCGTTTTGAATTGCCTTGCATTGCCTTGCTTTCATCTTTGCCTTGCCTTGACGTGTCTTCCTTATCCTTTTGCCTTGCCTTGCTTTGCTTTCTCCTTTTCCCTTGCCTTTCCTTGCCTTGCTTTACCCTTTTGCCTTCCCTTGCCCTTGCCTTTCCATGCCTTGCTTTGCCCCTTTGCCTTACCTTGCCTTGCTATGCCCTTTTGCCTTGCCTTACTTTGTCTCTTTGCCTTGTCTTGCCTTGCCTTCCTTTCTCCTTTTGCCCTGATTTGCCTTGCCTTTCTTTTGACCTTTTGCCTTGCCTTGCCATGCTTTGCTCTTTTTCCTTGCCTTGCTTTGCCCTTTTGTCTTTCCTTGCCTTGCCTTGCTTTGCCATTTTCCCTTGCCTTGCTTTCCCCTTTTGCCTTGCCTTTCCTTGCTTTGGCCTTTTTCCTGGCCTTGCAATGGTTTGTCCTTTTGACTTACCTTGCCTTGTCTTTCTTTGCACTTTTGCCCGGCCTTGCATTGAGTTGCCCTTTTTCCTTGCCTTGCCATGCTTTGCCCTTTTGCCTTGCCTTGCTTTGCCCTTTTGCCTTGCTTTGCCTTGTTATGCTTTGCCCTTTTGCCTTGCCTTGCTTTGCCATTTTGCCTTTCCTTGAATTGCCCTTTTGCCTTACCTTGCCTTGACTTGCTATAGCCTTTTTCCTTGCCTTGCCTTGTCATACTTTGCCATTTTGACTTGCTTTGCTTTACCCTTTTGCCTTGCCTTGCTTTGCCATTTTGCCTTTCCTTGAATTGCCCTTTTGCCTTACCTTGCCTTGACTTGCTATACCCTTTTTCCTTGCCTTGCCTTGTCATGCTTTGCCCTTTTGACTTGCCTTGCTTTGCCCTTTTGCCTTGCTTTGCCTTGTTATGCTTTGCCCTTTTGCCTTGTCTTGCTTTGCCATTTTGCCTTTCCTTGCATTGCCCTTTTGCCTTACCTTGCCTTGTCATGCTTTGCCCTTTTGCCTTGCATTGCCTTGTCATGCTTTGCCCTTTTGACTTGCTTTGCTTTGCCCTTTTGCCTTGCCTTTCCTTGTTTTGCCGTTTTGAATTGCCTTGCATTGCCTTGCTTTCATCTTTGCCTTGCCTTGACGTGTCTTCCTTATCCTTTTGCCTTGCCTTGCTTTGCTTTCTCCTTTTCCCTTGCCTTTCCTTGCCTTGCTTTACCCTTTTGCCTTCCCTTGCCCTTGCCTTTCCATGCCTTGCTTTGCCCCTTTGCCTTACCTTGCCTTGCTATGCCCTTTTGCCTTGCCTTACTTTGTCTCTTTGCCTTGTCTTGCCTTGCCTTCCTTTCTCCTTTTGCCCTGATTTGCCTTGCCTTTCTTTTGACCTTTTGCCTTGCCTTGCCATGCTTTGCTCTTTTTCCTTGCCTTGCTTTGCCCTTTTGTCTTTCCTTGCCTTGCCTTGCTTTGCCATTTTCCCTTGCCTTGCTTTCCCCTTTTGCCTTGCCTTTCCTTGCTTTGGCCTTTTTCCTGGCCTTGCCATGGTTTGTCCTTTTGACTTACCTTGCCTTGCCTTTCTTTGCACTTTTGCCTGGCCTTGCTTTGCCCTTTTGCCTTGCCTTGCTTTGCCATTTTGCCTTTCCTTGAATTGCCCTTTTGCCTTACCTTGCCTTGACTTGCTATACCCTTTTTCCTTGCCTTGCCTTGTCATGCTTTGCCCTTTTGACTTGCCTTGCCTTGCCCTTTTGCCTTGCCTTGCTTTGCCCTTTTGCCTTGCTTTGCCTTGTTATGCTTTGCCCTTTTGCCTTGCCTTGCTTTCCCATTTTGCCTTTCCTTGAATTGCCCTTTTGCCTTACCTTGCCTTGACTTGCTATACCCTTTTTCCTTGCCTTGCCTTTTCATGTTTTGCCCTTTTGACTTGCCTTTCTTTGCCCTTTTGCCTTGCTTTGCCTTGTTATGCTTTGCCTTTTTGCCTTGTCTTGCTTTGCCATTTTGCCTTTCCTTGCATTGCCCTTTTGCCTTACCTTGCCTTGTCATGCTTTGCCCTTTTGACTTGCTTTGCTTTGCCCTTTTGCCTTGCCTTTCCTTGTTTTGCCGTTTTGAATTGCCTTGCATTGCCTTACTTTCATCTTTGCCTTGCCTTGACGTGTCTTCCTTATCATTTTGCCTTGCCTTGCTTTGCTTTCCCCTTTTGCCTTGCCTTTCCTTGCCTTGCTTTACCCTTTTGCCTTCCTTTGCCTTGCCTTTCCATGCCTTCCTTTGACCCTTTGCCTTGCCTTGCTTTGACTCTTTGCCTTGACTTGCCTTGCCTTCCTTTCTCCTTTTGCCCTGATTTGCCTTGCCTTTCTTTTGACCTTTTGCCTTGCCTTGCCTTGCCATGCTTTGCTCTTTTTCTTTGCCTTGCTTTGCCCTTTTGTCTTGCCTTACCTTGCCTTGCTTTGCCATTTTCCCTTGCCTTGCTTTCCCCTTTTGCCTTGCCTTTCCTTGCTTTGGCCTTTTTCCTGGCCTTGCAATGGTTTGTCCTTTTGACTTACCTTGCCTTGTCTTTCTTTGCACTTTTGCCCGGCCTTGCATTGAGTTGCCCTTTTTCCTTGCCTTGCCATGCTTTGCCCTTTTGCCTTGCCTTGCTTTGCCCTTTTGCCTTGCTTTGCCTTGTTATGCTTTGCCCTTTTGCCTTGCCTTGCTTTGCCATTTTGCCTTTCCTTGAATTGCCCTTTTGCCTTACCTTGCCTTGACTTGCTATAGCCTTTTTCCTTGCCTTGCCTTGTCATACTTTGCCATTTTGACTTGCTTTGCTTTACCCTTTTGCCTTGCCTTGCTTTGCCATTTTGCCTTTCCTTGAATTGCCCTTTTGCCTTACCTTGCCTTGACTTGCTATACCCTTTTTCCTTGCCTTGCCTTGTCATGCTTTGCCCTTTTGACTTGCCTTGCTTTGCCCTTTTGCCTTGCTTTGCCTTGTTATGCTTTGCCCTTTTGCCTTGTCTTGCTTTGCCATTTTGCCTTTCCTTGCATTGCCCTTTTGCCTTACCTTGCCTTGTCATGCTTTGCCCTTTTGCCTTGCATTGCCTTGTCATGCTTTGCCCTTTTGACTTGCTTTGCTTTGCCCTTTTGCCTTGCCTTTCCTTGTTTTGCCGTTTTGAATTGCCTTGCATTGCCTTGCTTTCATCTTTGCCTTGCCTTGACGTGTCTTCCTTATCATTTTGCCTTGCCTTGCTTTGCTTTCCCCTTTTGCCTTGCCTTTCCTTGCCTTGCTTTACCCTTTTGCCTTCCCTTGCCCTTGCCTTTCCATGCCTTGCTTTGCCCCTTTGCCTTACCTTGCCTTGCTATGCCCTTTTGCCTTGCCTTACTTTGTCTCTTTGCCTTGTCTTGCCTTGCCTTCCTTTCTCCTTTTGCCCTGATTTGCCTTGCCTTTCTTTTGACCTTTTGCCTTGCCTTGCCATGCTTTGCTCTTTTTCCTTGCCTTGCTTTGCCCTTTTGTCTTTCCTTGCCTTGCCTTGCTTTGCCATTTTCCCTTGCCTTGCTTTCCCCTTTTGCCTTGCCTTTCCTTGCTTTGGCCTTTTTCCTGGCCTTGCCATGGTTTGTCCTTTTGACTTACCTTGCCTTGCCTTTCTTTGCACTTTTGCCTGGCCTTGCTTTGCCCTTTTGCCTTGCCTTGCTTTGCCATTTTGCCTTTCCTTGAATTGCCCTTTTGCCTTACCTTGCCTTGACTTGCTATACCCTTTTTCCTTGCCTTGCCTTGTCATGCTTTGCCCTTTTGACTTGCCTTGCCTTGCCCTTTTGCCTTGCCTTGCTTTGCCCTTTTGCCTTGCTTTGCCTTGTTATGCTTTGCCCTTTTGCCTTGCCTTGCTTTCCCATTTTGCCTTTCCTTGAATTGCCCTTTTGCCTTACTTTGCCTTGACTTGCTATACCCTTTTTCCTTGCCTTGCCTTGTCATACTTTGCCATTTTGACTTGCTTTGCTTTGCCCTTTTGCCTTGCCTTGCTTTGCCATTTTGCCTTTCCTTGAATTGCCCTTTTGCCTTACCTTGCCTTGACTTGCTATACCCTTTTTCCTTGCCTTGCCTTGTCATGCTTTGCCCTTTTGACTTGCTTTGCTTTGTCCTTTTGCCTTGCCTTGCTTTGCCATTTTGCCTTTCCTTGAATTGCCCTTTTGCCTTACCTTGCCTTGACTTGCTATACCCTTTTTCCTTGCCTTGCCTTGTCATGCTTTGCCCTTTTGACTTTCCTTGCTTTGCCCTTTTGCCTTGTCTTGCTTTGCCCTATTGCCTTGCTTTGCCTTGTTATGCTTTCCCTTTTTTACCTTGTCTTGCTTTGCCATTTTGCTTTTCCTTGCATTGCCCTTTTGCCTTACCTTGACTTGACATGCTTTACCCTTTTGCCTTGCCTTGCCTTTTCATGCTTTGCCCTTTTGCATTGCCTTGCCTTGTCATGCTTTGCCCTTTTGACTTGCTTTGCTTTGCCCTTTTGCCTTGCCTTTCCTTGTTTTGCCGTTTTCAATTTCCTTGCATTGCCTTACTTTCATCTTTGCCTTGCCTTGACGTGTCTTCCTTATCCTTTCGCCTTGCCTTGCTTTGCTTTCCCCTTTTGCCTTGCCTTACCTTGCCTTGCTTTGCCTCTTTGCCTTGTCTTGCCTTGCCTTCCTTTCTCCTTTTGCCCTGATTTGCCTTGCCTTTCTTTTGACCTTTTGCCTTGCCTTGCCTTGCCATGCTTTGCTCTTTTTCCTTGCCTTGCTTTGCCCTTTTGTCTTGCCTTGCCTTGCCTTGCTTTGCCATTTTCCCTTGCCTTGCTTTTCCCTTTTGCCTTGCCTTTCCTTGCTTTGGCCTTTTTCCTGGCCTTGCCATGGTTTGTCCTTTTGACTTACCTTGCCTTGCCTTTCTTTGCCCTTTTGCCTGGCCTTGCATTGAGTTGCCCTTTTTCCTTGCCTTGCCATGCTTTTCCCTTTTGCCTTGCCTTGCTTTGACATTTTGTCTTTCCTTGAATTGCCCTTTTGCCTTACCTTGCCTTGACTTGCTATACCCTTTTTCCTTGCCTTGCCTTTTCATGTTTTGCCCTTTTGACTTGCCTTTCTTTGCCCTTTTGCCTTGCTTTGCCTTGTTATGCTTTGCCCTTTTGCCTTGTCTTGCTTTGCCATTTTGCCTTTCCTTGCATTGCCCTTTTGCCTTACCTTGCCTTGTCATGCTTTGCCCTTTTGACTTGCTTTGCTTTGCCCTTTTGCCTTGCCTTTCCTTGTTTTGCCGTTTTGAATTGCCTTGCATTGCCTTACTTTCATCTTTGCCTTGCCTTGACGTGTCTTCCTTATCATTTTGCCTTGCCTTGCTTTGCTTTCCCCTTTTGCCTTGCCTTTCCTTGCCTTGCTTTACCCTTTTGCCTTCCTTTGCCTTGCCTTTCCATGCCTTCCTTTGACCCTTTGCCTTGCCTTGCTTTGACTCTTTGCCTTGACTTGCCTTGCCTTCCTTTCTCCTTTTGCCCTGATTTGCCTTGCCTTTCTTTTGACCTTTTGCCTTGCCTTGCCTTGCCATGCTTTGCTCTTTTTCCTTGCCTTGCTTTGCCCTTTTGTCTTGCCTTACCTTGCCTTGCTTTGCCATTTTCCCTTGCCTTGCTTTCCCCTTTTGCCTTGCCTTTCCTTGCTTTGGCCTTTTTCCTGGCCTTGCAATGGTTTGTCCTTTTGACTTACCTTGCCTTGCCTTTCTTTGCACTTTTGCCCGGCCTTGCATTGAGTTGCCCTTTTTCCTTGCCTTGCCATGCTTTGCCCTTTTGCCTTGCCTTGCTTTGCCCTTTTGCCTTGCTTTGCCTTGTTATGCTTTGCCCTTTTGCCTTGCCTAGCTTTGCCATTTTGCCTTTCCTTGAATTGCCCTTTTGCCTTACCTTGCCTTGACTTGCTATAGCCTTTTTCCTTGCCTTGCCTTGTCATACTTTGCCATTTTGACTTGCTTTGCTTTACCCTTTTGCCTTGCCTTGCTTTGCCATTTTGCCTTTCCTTGAATTGCCCTTTTGCCTTACCTTGCCTTGACTTGCTATACCCTTTTTCCTTGCCTTGCCTTGTCATGCTTTGCCCTTTTGACTTGCCTTGCTTTGCCCTTTTGCCTTGCTTTGCCTTGTTATGCTTTGCCCTTTTGCCTTGTCTTGCTTTGCCATTTTGCTTTTCCTTGCTTTTCCCTTTTGCCTTGCCTTTCCTTGCTTTGGCCTTTTTCCTGGCCTTGCCATGGTTTGTCCTTTTGACTTACCTTGCCTTGCCTTTCTTTGCCCTTTTGCCTGGCCTTGCATTGAGTTGCCCTTTTTCCTTGCCTTGCCATGCTTTGCCCTTTTGCCTTGCTTTGCCTTGTTATGCTTTGCCCTTTTGCCTTGTCTTGCTTTGCCATTTTGCCTTTCCTTGCATTGCCCTTTTGCCTTACCTTGCCTTGTCATGCTTTGCCCTTTTGACTTGCTTTGCTTTGCCCTTTTGCCTTGCCTTTCCTTGTTTTGCCGTTTTGAATTGCCTTGCATTGCCTTACTTTCATCTTTGCCTTGCCTTGACGTGTCTTCCTTATCATTTTGCCTTGCCTTGCTTTGCTTTCCCCTTTTGCCTTGCCTTTCCTTGCCTTGCTTTACCCTTTTGCCTTCCTTTGCCTTGCCTTTCCATGCCTTCCTTTGACCCTTTGCCTTGCCTTGCTTTGACTCTTTGCCTTGACTTGCCTTGCCTTCCTTTCTCCTTTTGCCCTGATTTGCCTTGCCTTTCTTTTGACCTTTTGCCTTGCCTTGCCTTGCCATGCTTTGCTCTTTTTCCTTGCCTTGCTTTGCCCTTTTGTCTTGCCTTACCTTGCCTTGCTTTGCCATTTTCCCTTGCCTTGCTTTCCCCTTTTGCCTTGCCTTTCCTTGCTTTGGCCTTTTTCCTGGCCTTGCAATGGTTTGTCCTTTTGACTTACCTTGCCTTGCCTTTCTTTGCACTTTTGCCCGGCCTTGCATTGAGTTGCCCTTTTTCCTTGCCTTGCCATGCTTTGCCCTTTTGCCTTGCCTTGCTTTGCCCTTTTGCCTTGCTTTGCCTTGTTATGCTTTGCCCTTTTGCCTTGCCTAGCTTTGCCATTTTGCCTTTCCTTGAATTGCCCTTTTGCCTTACCTTGCCTTGACTTGCTATAGCCTTTTTCCTTGCCTTGCCTTGTCATACTTTGCCATTTTGACTTGCTTTGCTTTACCCTTTTGCCTTGCCTTGCTTTGCCATTTTGCCTTTCCTTGAATTGCCCTTTTGCCTTACCTTGCCTTGACTTGCTATACCCTTTTTCCTTGCCTTGCCTTGTCTTGCTTTGCCATTTTGCCTTTCCTTGCATTGCCCTTTTGCCTTACCTTGCCTTGTCATGCTTTGCCCTTTTGCCTTGCATTGCCTTGTCATGCTTTGCCCTTTTGACTTGCTTTGCTTTGCCCTTTTGCCTTGCCTTTCCTTGTTTTGCCGTTTTGAATTGCCTTGCATTGCCTTGCTTTCATCTTTGCCTTGCCTTGACGTGTCTTCCTTATCCTTTTGCCTTGCCTTGCTTTGCTTTCTCCTTTTCCCTTGCCTTTCCTTGCCTTGCTTTACCCTTTTGCCTTCCCTTGCCTTTGCCTTTCCATGCCTTGCTTTGCCCCTTTGCCTTACCTTGCCTTGCTATGCCCTTTTGCCTTGCCTTACTTTGTCTCTTTGCCTTGTCTTGCCTTGCCTTCCTTTCTCCTTTTGCCCTGATTTGCCTTGCCTTTCTTTTGACCTTTTGCCTTGCCTTGCCATGCTTTGCTCTTTTTCCTTGCCTTGCTTTGCCCTTTTGTCTTTCCTTGCCTTGCCTTGCTTTGCCATTTTCCCTTGCCTTGCTTTCCCCTTTTGCCTTGCCTTTCCTTGCTTTGGCCTTTTTCCTGGCCTTGCCATGGTTTGTCCTTTTGACTTACCTTGCCTTGCCTTTCTTTGCACTTTTGCCTGGCCTTGCTTTGCCCTTTTGCCTTGCCTTGCTTTGCCATTTTGCCTTTCTTTGAATTGCCCTTTTGCCTTACCTTGCCTTGACTTGCTATACCCTTTTTCCTTGCCTTGCCTTGTCATGCTTTGCCCTTTTGACTTGCCTTGCTTTGCCCTTTTGCCTTGCCTTGCTTTGCCCTTTTGCCTTGCTTTGCCTTGTTATGCTTTGCACTTTTGCCTTGCCTTGCTTTGCCATTTTGCCTTTCCTTGAATTGCCCTTTTGCCTTACTTTGCCTTGACTTGCTATACGCTTTTTCCTTGCCTTGCCTTGTCATACTTTGCCATTTTGACTTGCTTTGCTTTGCCCTTTTGCCTTGCCTTGCTTTGCCATTTTGCCTTTCCTTGAATTGCCCTTTTGCCTTACCTTGCCTTGACTTGCTATACCCTTTTTCCTTGCCTTGCCTTGTCATGCTTTGCCCTTTTGACTTGCTTTGCTTTGTCCTTTTGCCTTGCCTTGCTTTGCCACTTTGCCTTTCCTTGAATTGCCCTTTTGCCTTACCTTGCCTTGACTTGCTATACCCTTTTTCCTTGCCTTGCCTTGTCATGCTTTGCCCTTTTGACTTTCCTTGCTTTGCCCTTTTGCCTTGCCTTGCTTTGCCCTTCTGCCTTGCTTTGCCTTGTTATGCTTTCCCTTTTGCCTTGTCTTGCTTTGCCATTTTGCTTTTCCTTGCTTTTCCCTTTTGCCTTGCCTTTCCTTGCTTTGGCCTTTTTCCTGGCCTTGCCATCGTTTGTCCTTTTGACTTACCTTGCCTTGCCTTTCTTTGCCCTTTTGCCTGGCCTTGCATTGAGTTGCCCTTTTTCCTTGCCTTGCCATGCTTTGCCCTTTTGCCTTGCTTTGCCTTGTTATGCTTTACCCTTTTGCCTTGTCTTGCTTTGCCATTTTGCCTTTCCTTGCATTGCCCTTTTGCCTTACCTTGCCTTGTCCTGCTTTGCCCTTTTGACTTGCTTTGCTTTGCCCTTTTGCCTTGCCTTTCCTTTTTTTGCCGTTTTGAATTGCCTTGCATTGCCTTAATTTCATCTTTGCCTTGCCTTGACGTGTCTTCCTTATCCTTTTGCCTTGCCTTGCTTTGCTTTCCCCTTTTGCCTTGCCTTTCCTTGCCTTGCTTTACCCTTTTGCCTTCCCTTGCCTTGCCTTTCCATGCCTTGCTTTGCCCCTTTGCCTTACCTTGCCTTGCTTTGCCCTTTTGCCTTGCCTTGCTTTGCCTCTTTGCCTTATCTTGCCTTGCCTTCCTTTCTCCTTTTGCCCTGATTTGCCTTGCCTTTCTTTTGACCTTTTGCCTTGCCTTGCATTGCCATGCTTTGCTCTTTTTCCTTGCCTTGCTTTGCCCTTTTGTCTTGCCTTGCCTTGCCTTGCTTTGCCATTTTCCCTTGCCTTGCTTTCCCCTTTTGCCTTGCCTTTC
This sequence comes from Columba livia, assembly GCF_036013475.1. Taxonomy (NCBI): domain Eukaryota; kingdom Metazoa; phylum Chordata; class Aves; order Columbiformes; family Columbidae; genus Columba; species Columba livia. The sequence goes on from NW_027043123.1 coordinate 321,404, forward strand.
CTTGCTTTGGCCTTTTTCCTGGCCTTGCCATGGTTTGTCATTTTGACTTACCATGCCTTGCCTTTCTTTGCATTTTTCCTGGCCTTGCATTGAGTTGCCCTTTTTCCTTGCCTTGCCTTGCCATTCTTTGCCCTTTTGCCTTGCCTTGCTTTGCCATTTTGCCTTTCCTTGAATTGCCCTTTTGCCTTACCTTGCCTTGACTTGCTATACCCTTTTTCCTTGCCTTGCCTTGCCATGCTTTGCCCTTTTGCCTTGCCTTGCTTTGCCATTTTGCCTTTCCTTGAATTGCCCTTTTGCCTTACCTTGCCTTGACTTGCTATACCCTTTTTCCTTGCCTTGTCTTGCTTTGACATTTTGCCTTTCCTTGCATTGCCCTTTTGCCTTACCTTGCCTGACATGCTTTGCCCTTTTGCCTTGCCTTGCCTTGTCATGCTTTGCCCTTTTGACTTGCTTTGCTTTGCCCTTTTGCCTTGCCTTTCCTTCTTTTGCCGTTTTGAATTGCCTTGCATTGCCTTACTTTCATCTTTGCCTTGCCTTGACGTGTCTTCCTTATCCTTTTGCCTTGCCTTGCTTTGCTTTCCCCTTTTGCCTTGCCTTTCCTTGCCTTTCTTTACCCTTTTGCCTTCCCTTGCCTTGCCTTTCCATGCCTTGCTTTGCCCCTTTGCCTTACCTTGCCTTGCTTTGCCCTTTTGCCTTGCCATACTTTGCCCCTTTGCCTTGTCTTGCCTTGCCTTCCTTTCTCCTTTCTCCTTCCTTTCTCCTACATTGCCTTACTTTCACATTTTGCCTTGCCTTACCTTGTCTTTCTTTGCCCTTTTCCTTTGCCTTGCCTTGCCAGGCTTTGCCCATTTGCCTTCCCTTGCCTTTGCCTTTCCATGCCTTGCTTTGCCCCTTTGCCTTACCTTGCCTTGCTATGCCCTTTTGCCTTGCCTTGCTTTGTCTCTTTGACTTGTCTTGCCTTGCCTTCCTTTCTCCTTTTGCCCTGATTTGCCTTGCCTTTCTTTTGACCTTTTGCCTTGCCTTGCCATGCTTTGCTCTTTTTCCTTGCCTTGCTTTACCCTTTTGCCTTGCCTTGCCTTGTCATGCTTTGCCCTTTTGACTTGCTTTGCTTTGCCCTTTTGCCTTGCCTTTCCTTGTTTTGCCGTTTTCAATTTCCTTGCATTGCCTTACTTTCATCTTTGCCTTGCCTTGACGTGTCTTCCTTATCCTTTCGCCTTGCCTTGCTTTGCTTTCCCCATTTGCCTTGCCTTACCTTGCCTTGCTTTGCCTCTTTGCCTTGTCTTGCCTTGCCTTCCTTTCTCCTTTTGCCCTGATTTGCCTTTCCTTTCTTTTGACCTTTTGCCTTGCCTTGCCTTGCCATGCTTTGCTCTTTTTCCTTGCCTTGCTTTGCCCTTTTGTCTTGCCTTGCCTTGCCTTGCTTTGCCATTTTCCCTTGCCTTGCTTTTCCCTTTTGCCTTGCCTTTCCTTGCTTTGGCCTTTTTCCTGGCCTTGCCATGGTTTGTCCTTTTGACTTACCTTGCCTTGCCTTTCTTTGCCCTTTTGCCTGGCCTTGCATTGAGTTGCCCTTTTTCCTTGCCTTGCCATGCTTTTCCCTTTTGCCTTGCCTTGCTTTGCCATTTTGTCTTTCCTTGAATTGCCCTTTTGCCTTACCTTGCCTTGACTTGCTATAGCCTTTTTCCTTGCCTTGCCTTTTCATGCTTTGCCCTTTTGACTTGCCTTGCTTTGCCCTTTTGCCTTGCTTTGCCTTGTTATGCTTTATCCTTTTGCCTTGTCTTGCTTTGCCATTTTGCCTTTCCTTGCATTGCCCTTTTGCCTTACCTTGCCTTGTCATGCTTTGCCCTTTTGACTTGCTTTGCTTTGCCCTTTTGCCTTGCCTTTCCTTGTTTTGCCGTTTTGAATTGCCTTGCATTGCCTTACTTTCATCTTTGCCTTGCCTTGACGTGTCTTCCTTATCATTTTGCCTTGCCTTGCTTTGCTTTCCCCTTTTGCCTTGCCTTTCCTTGCCTTGCTTTACCCTTTTGCCTTCCTTTGCCTTGCCTTTCCATGCCTTCCTTTGACCCTTTGCCTTGCCTTGCTTTGACTCTTTGCCTTGACTTGCCTTGCCTTCCTTTCTCCTTTTGCCCTGATTTGCCTTGCCTTTCTTTTGACCTTTTGCCTTGCCTTGCCTTGCCATGCTTTGCTCTTTTTCCTTGCCTTGCTTTGCCCTTTTGTCTTGCCTTACCTTGCCTTGCTTTGCCATTTTCCCTTGCCTTGCTTTCCCCTTTTGCCTTGCCTTTCCTTGCTTTGGCCTTTTTCCTGGCCTTGCAATGGTTTGTCCTTTTGACTTACCTTGCCTTGCCTTTCTTTGCACTTTTGCCCGGCCTTGCATTGAGTTGCCCTTTTTCCTTGCCTTGCCATGCTTTGCCCTTTTGCCTTGCCTTGCTTTGCCCTTTTGCCTTGCTTTGCCTTGTTATGCTTTGCCCTTTTGCCTTGCCTAGCTTTGCCATTTTGCCTTTCCTTGAATTGCCCTTTTGCCTTACCTTGCCTTGACTTGCTATAGCCTTTTTCCTTGCCTTGCCTTGTCATACTTTGCCATTTTGACTTGCTTTGCTTTACCCTTTTGCCTTGCCTTGCTTTGCCATTTTGCCTTTCCTTGAATTGCCCTTTTGCCTTACCTTGCCTTGACTTGCTATACCCTTTTTCCTTGCCTTGCCTTGTCATGCTTTGCCCTTTTGACTTGCCTTGCTTTGCCCTTTTGCCTTGCTTTGCCTTGTTATGCTTTGCCCTTTTGCCTTGTCTTGCTTTGCCATTTTGCTTTTCCTTGCTTTTCCCTTTTGCCTTGCCTTTCCTTGCTTTGGCCTTTTTCCTGGCCTTGCCATGGTTTGTCCTTTTGACTTACCTTGCCTTGCCTTTCTTTGCCCTTTTGCCTGGCCTTGCATTGAGTTGCCCTTTTTCCTTGCCTTGCCATGCTTTGCCCTTTTGCCTTGCTTTGCCTTGTTATGCTTTGCCCTTTTGCCTTGTCTTGCTTTGCCATTTTGCCTTTCCTTGCATTGCCCTTTTGCCTTACCTTGCCTTGTCATGCTTTGCCCTTTTGACTTGCTTTGCTTTGCCCTTTTGCCTTGCCTTTCCTTGTTTTGCCGTTTTGAATTGCCTTGCATTGCCTTACTTTCATCTTTGCCTTGCCTTGACGTGTCTTCCTTATCATTTTGCCTTGCCTTGCTTTGCTTTCCCCTTTTGCCTTGCCTTTCCTTGCCTTGCTTTACCCTTTTGCCTTCCTTTGCCTTGCCTTTCCATGCCTTCCTTTGACCCTTTGCCTTGCCTTGCTTTGACTCTTTGCCTTGACTTGCCTTGCCTTCCTTTCTCCTTTTGCCCTGATTTGCCTTGCCTTTCTTTTGACCTTTTGCCTTGCCTTGCCTTGCCATGCTTTGCTCTTTTTCCTTGCCTTGCTTTGCCCTTTTGTCTTGCCTTACCTTGCCTTGCTTTGCCATTTTCCCTTGCCTTGCTTTCCCCTTTTGCCTTGCCTTTCCTTGCTTTGGCCTTTTTCCTGGCCTTGCAATGGTTTGTCCTTTTGACTTACCTTGCCTTGCCTTTCTTTGCACTTTTGCCCGGCCTTGCATTGAGTTGCCCTTTTTCCTTGCCTTGCCATGCTTTGCCCTTTTGCCTTGCCTTGCTTTGCCCTTTTGCCTTGCTTTGCCTTGTTATGCTTTGCCCTTTTGCCTTGCCTAGCTTTGCCATTTTGCCTTTCCTTGAATTGCCCTTTTGCCTTACCTTGCCTTGACTTGCTATAGCCTTTTTCCTTGCCTTGCCTTGTCATACTTTGCCATTTTGACTTGCTTTGCTTTACCCTTTTGCCTTGCCTTGCTTTGCCATTTTGCCTTTCCTTGAATTGCCCTTTTGCCTTACCTTGCCTTGACTTGCTATACCCTTTTTCCTTGCCTTGCCTTGTCATGCTTTGCCCTTTTGACTTGCCTTGCTTTGCCCTTTTGCCTTGCTTTGCCTTGTTATGCTTTGCCCTTTTGCCTTGTCTTGCTTTGCCATTTTGCTTTTCCTTGCTTTTCCCTTTTGCCTTGCCTTTCCTTGCTTTGGCCTTTTTCCTGGCCTTGCCATGGTTTGTCCTTTTGACTTACCTTGCCTTGCCTTTCTTTGCCCTTTTGCCTGGCCTTGCATTGAGTTGCCCTTTTTCCTTGCCTTGCCATGCTTTGCCCTTTTGCCTTGCTTTGCCTTGTTATGCTTTGCCCTTTTGCCTTGTCTTGCTTTGCCATTTTGCCTTTCCTTGCATTGCCCTTTTGCCTTACCTTGCCTTGTCATGCTTTGCCCTTTTGACTTGCTTTGCTTTGCCCTTTTGCCTTGCCTTTCCTTGTTTTGCCGTTTTGAATTGCCTTGCATTGCCTTACTTTCATCTTTGCCTTGCCTTGACGTGTCTTCCTTATCATTTTGCCTTGCCTTGCTTTGCTTTCCCCTTTTGCCTTGCCTTTCCTTGCCTTGCTTTACCCTTTTGCCTTCCTTTGCCTTGCCTTTCCATGCCTTCCTTTGACCCTTTGCCTTGCCTTGCTTTGACTCTTTGCCTTGACTTGCCTTGCCTTCCTTTCTCCTTTTGCCCTGATTTGCCTTGCCTTTCTTTTGACCTTTTGCCTTGCCTTGCCTTGCCATGCTTTGCTCTTTTTCCTTGCCTTGCTTTGCCCTTTTGTCTTGCCTTACCTTGCCTTGCTTTGCCATTTTCCCTTGCCTTGCTTTCCCCTTTTGCCTTGCCTTTCCTTGCTTTGGCCTTTTTCCTGGCCTTGCAATGGTTTGTCCTTTTGACTTACCTTGCCTTGCCTTTCTTTGCACTTTTGCCCGGCCTTGCATTGAGTTGCCCTTTTTCCTTGCCTTGCCATGCTTTGCCCTTTTGCCTTGCCTTGCTTTGCCCTTTTGCCTTGCTTTGCCTTGTTATGCTTTGCCCTTTTGCCTTGCCTAGCTTTGCCATTTTGCCTTTCCTTGAATTGCCCTTTTGCCTTACCTTGCCTTGACTTGCTATAGCCTTTTTCCTTGCCTTGCCTTGTCATACTTTGCCATTTTGACTTGCTTTGCTTTACCCTTTTGCCTTGCCTTGCTTTGCCATTTTGCCTTTCCTTGAATTGCCCTTTTGCCTTACCTTGCCTTGACTTGCTATACCCTTTTTCCTTGCCTTGCCTTGTCTTGCTTTGCCATTTTGCCTTTCCTTGCATTGCCCTTTTGCCTTACCTTGCCTTGTCATGCTTTGCCCTTTTGCCTTGCATTGCCTTGTCATGCTTTGCCCTTTTGACTTGCTTTGCTTTGCCCTTTTGCCTTGCCTTTCCTTGTTTTGCCGTTTTGAATTGCCTTGCATTGCCTTGCTTTCATCTTTGCCTTGCCTTGACGTGTCTTCCTTATCCTTTTGCCTTGCCTTGCTTTGCTTTCTCCTTTTCCCTTGCCTTTCCTTGCCTTGCTTTACCCTTTTGCCTTCCCTTGCCTTTGCCTTTCCATGCCTTGCTTTGCCCCTTTGCCTTACCTTGCCTTGCTATGCCCTTTTGCCTTGCCTTACTTTGTCTCTTTGCCTTGTCTTGCCTTGCCTTCCTTTCTCCTTTTGCCCTGATTTGCCTTGCCTTTCTTTTGACCTTTTGCCTTGCCTTGCCATGCTTTGCTCTTTTTCCTTGCCTTGCTTTGCCCTTTTGTCTTTCCTTGCCTTGCCTTGCTTTGCCATTTTCCCTTGCCTTGCTTTCCCCTTTTGCCTTGCCTTTCCTTGCTTTGGCCTTTTTCCTGGCCTTGCCATGGTTTGTCCTTTTGACTTACCTTGCCTTGCCTTTCTTTGCACTTTTGCCTGGCCTTGCTTTGCCCTTTTGCCTTGCCTTGCTTTGCCATTTTGCCTTTCTTTGAATTGCCCTTTTGCCTTACCTTGCCTTGACTTGCTATACCCTTTTTCCTTGCCTTGCCTTGTCATGCTTTGCCCTTTTGACTTGCCTTGCTTTGCCCTTTTGCCTTGCCTTGCTTTGCCCTTTTGCCTTGCTTTGCCTTGTTATGCTTTGCACTTTTGCCTTGCCTTGCTTTGCCATTTTGCCTTTCCTTGAATTGCCCTTTTGCCTTACTTTGCCTTGACTTGCTATACGCTTTTTCCTTGCCTTGCCTTGTCATACTTTGCCATTTTGACTTGCTTTGCTTTGCCCTTTTGCCTTGCCTTGCTTTGCCATTTTGCCTTTCCTTGAATTGCCCTTTTGCCTTACCTTGCCTTGACTTGCTATACCCTTTTTCCTTGCCTTGCCTTGTCATGCTTTGCCCTTTTGACTTGCTTTGCTTTGTCCTTTTGCCTTGCCTTGCTTTGCCACTTTGCCTTTCCTTGAATTGCCCTTTTGCCTTACCTTGCCTTGACTTGCTATACCCTTTTTCCTTGCCTTGCCTTGTCATGCTTTGCCCTTTTGACTTTCCTTGCTTTGCCCTTTTGCCTTGCCTTGCTTTGCCCTTCTGCCTTGCTTTGCCTTGTTATGCTTTCCCTTTTGCCTTGTCTTGCTTTGCCATTTTGCTTTTCCTTGCTTTTCCCTTTTGCCTTGCCTTTCCTTGCTTTGGCCTTTTTCCTGGCCTTGCCATCGTTTGTCCTTTTGACTTACCTTGCCTTGCCTTTCTTTGCCCTTTTGCCTGGCCTTGCATTGAGTTGCCCTTTTTCCTTGCCTTGCCATGCTTTGCCCTTTTGCCTTGCTTTGCCTTGTTATGCTTTACCCTTTTGCCTTGTCTTGCTTTGCCATTTTGCCTTTCCTTGCATTGCCCTTTTGCCTTACCTTGCCTTGTCCTGCTTTGCCCTTTTGACTTGCTTTGCTTTGCCCTTTTGCCTTGCCTTTCCTTTTTTTGCCGTTTTGAATTGCCTTGCATTGCCTTAATTTCATCTTTGCCTTGCCTTGACGTGTCTTCCTTATCCTTTTGCCTTGCCTTGCTTTGCTTTCCCCTTTTGCCTTGCCTTTCCTTGCCTTGCTTTACCCTTTTGCCTTCCCTTGCCTTGCCTTTCCATGCCTTGCTTTGCCCCTTTGCCTTACCTTGCCTTGCTTTGCCCTTTTGCCTTGCCTTGCTTTGCCTCTTTGCCTTATCTTGCCTTGCCTTCCTTTCTCCTTTTGCCCTGATTTGCCTTGCCTTTCTTTTGACCTTTTGCCTTGCCTTGCATTGCCATGCTTTGCTCTTTTTCCTTGCCTTGCTTTGCCCTTTTGTCTTGCCTTGCCTTGCCTTGCTTTGCCATTTTCCCTTGCCTTGCTTTCCCCTTTTGCCTTGCCTTTCCTTGCTTTGGCCTTTTTCCTGGCCTTGCCATGGTTTGTCATTTTGACTTACCATGCCTTGCCTTTCTTTGCATTTTTCCTGGCCTTGCATTGAGTTGCCCTTTTTCCTTGCCTTGCCTTGCCATTCTTTGCCCTTTTGCCTTGCCTTGCTTTGCCATTTTGCCTTTCCTTGAATTGCCCTTTTGCCTTACCTTGCCTTGACTTGCTATACCCTTTTTCCTTGCCTTGCCTTGCCATGCTTTGCCCTTTTGCCTTGCCTTGCTTTGCCATTTTGCCTTTCCTTGAATTGCCCTTTTGCCTTACCTTGCCTTGACTTGCTATACCCTTTTTCCTTGCCTTGTCTTGCTTTGACATTTTGCCTTTCCTTGCATTGCCCTTTTGCCTTACCTTGCCTGACATGCTTTGCCCTTTTGCCTTGCCTTGCCTTGTCATGCTTTGCCCTTTTGACTTGCTTTGCTTTGCCCTTTTGCCTTGCCTTTCCTTCTTTTGCCGTTTTGAATTGCCTTGCATTGCCTTACTTTCATCTTTGCCTTGCCTTGACGTGTCTTCCTTATCCTTTTGCCTTGCCTTGCTTTGCTTTCCCCTTTTGCCTTGCCTTTCCTTGCCTTTCTTTACCCTTTTGCCTTCCCTTGCCTTGCCTTTCCATGCCTTGCTTTGCCCCTTTGCCTTACCTTGCCTTGCTTTGCCCTTTTGCCTTGCCATACTTTGCCCCTTTGCCTTGTCTTGCCTTGCCTTCCTTTCTCCTTTCTCCTTCCTTTCTCCTACATTGCCTTACTTTCACATTTTGCCTTGCCTTACCTTGTCTTTCTTTGCCCTTTTCCTTTGCCTTGCCTTGCCAGGCTTTGCCCATTTGCCTTCCCTTGCCTTTGCCTTTCCATGCCTTGCTTTGCCCCTTTGCCTTACCTTGCCTTGCTATGCCCTTTTGCCTTGCCTTGCTTTGTCTCTTTGACTTGTCTTGCCTTGCCTTCCTTTCTCCTTTTGCCCTGATTTGCCTTGCCTTTCTTTTGACCTTTTGCCTTGCCTTGCCATGCTTTGCTCTTTTTCCTTGCCTTGCTTTACCCTTTTGCCTTGCCTTGCCTTGTCATGCTTTGCCCTTTTGACTTGCTTTGCTTTGCCCTTTTGCCTTGCCTTTCCTTGTTTTGCCGTTTTCAATTTCCTTGCATTGCCTTACTTTCATCTTTGCCTTGCCTTGACGTGTCTTCCTTATCCTTTCGCCTTGCCTTGCTTTGCTTTCCCCATTTGCCTTGCCTTACCTTTCCTTGCTTTGCCTCTTTGCCTTGTCTTGCCTTGCCTTCCTTTCTCCTTTTGCCCTGATTTGCCTTTCCTTTCTTTTGACCTTTTGCCTTGCCTTGCCTTGCCATGCTTTGCTCTTTTTCCTTGCCTTGCTTTGCCCTTTTGTCTTGCCTTGCCTTGCCTTGCTTTGCCATTTTCCCTTGCCTTGCTTTTCCCTTTTGCCTTGCCTTTCCTTGCTTTGGCCTTTTTCCTGGCCTTGCCATGGTTTGTCCTTTTGACTTACCTTGCCTTGCCTTTCTTTGCCCTTTTGCCTGGCCTTGCATTGAGTTGCCCTTTTTCCTTGCCTTGCCATGCTTTTCCCTTTTGCCTTGCCTTGCTTTGCCATTTTGTCTTTCCTTGAATTGCCCTTTTGCCTTACCTTGCCTTGACTTGCTATAGCCTTTTTCCTTGCCTTGCCTTTTCATGCTTTGCCCTTTTGACTTGCCTTGCTTTGCCCTTTTGCCTTGCTTTGCCTTGTTATGCTTTATCCTTTTGCCTTGTCTTGCTTTGCCATTTTGCCTTTCCTTGCATTGCCCTTTTGCCTTACCTTGCCTTGTCATGCTTTGCCCTTTTGACTTGCTTTGCTTTGCCCTTTTGCCTTGCCTTTCCTTGTTTTGCCGTTTTGAATTGCCTTGCATTGCCTTACTTTCACCTTTGCCTTGCCTTGACGTGTCTTGCTTATCCTTTCGCCTTGCCTTGCTTTGCTTTCCCCTTTTGACTTGCCTTTCCTTGCCTTGCTTTACCCTTTTGCCTTCCCTTGCCTTGCCTTTCCATGCCTTGCTTTGCCCCTTTGCCTTGCCTTGCTTTGACTCTTTGCCTTGTCTTGCCTTGCCTTCCTTTCTCCTTTTGCCCTGATTTGCCTTGCCTTTCTTTTGACCTTTTGCCTTGCCTTGCCTTGCCTTGCCATGCTTTGCTCTTTTTCCTTGCCTTGCTTTGCCCTTTTATCTTGCCTTGCCTTGCCTTGCTTTGCCATTTTCCCTTGCCTTGCTTTCCCCTTTTGCCTTGCCTTTCCTAGCTTTGGCCTTTTTCCTGGCCTTGCCATGCTTTTGTCCTTTTGACTTACCTTGCCTTGCCTTTCTTTGCACTTTTGCCCGGCCTTGCATTGAGTTGCCCTTTTTCCTTGCCTTGCCATGCTTTGCCCTTTTGCCTTGCCTTGCTTTGCCCTTTTGCCTTGCTTTGCCTTGTTATGCTTTGCCCTTTTGCCATGCCTTGCTTTGCCATTTTGCCTTTCCTTGAATTGCCCTTTTGCCTTACCTTGCCTTGACTTGCTATAGCCTTTTTCCTTGCCTTGCCTTGTCATACTTTGCCATTTTGACTTGCTTTGCTTTGCCCTTTTGCCTTGCCTTGCTTTGCCATTTTGCCTTTCTTTGAATTGCCCTTTTGCCTTACCTTGCCTTGACTTGCTATACCCTTTTTCCTAGCCTTTCCTTGTCATGCTTTGCCCTTTTGACTTGCCTTGCTTTGCCCTTTTGCCTTGCTTTGCCTTGTTATGCTTTGCCCTTTTGCCTTGTCTTGCTTTGCCATTTTGCTTTTCCTTGCATTGCCCTTTTGCCTTACCTTGCCTTGACATGCTTTACCCTTTTGCCTTGCCTTGCCTTTTCATGCTTTGCCCTTTTGCATTGCCTTGCCTTGTCATGCTTTGCCCTTTTGACTTGCTTTGCTTTGCCCTTTTGCCTTGCCTTTCCTTGTTTTGCCGTTTTGAATTGCCTTGCTTTGCCTTACTTTCATCTTTGCCTTGCCTTGACGTGTCTTCCTTATCCTTTTGCCTTGCCTTGCTTTGCTTTCCCCTTTTCACTTGCCTTTCCTTGCCTTGCTTTACCCTTTTGCCTTCCCTTGCCTTGCCTTTCCATGCCGTGCTTTGCCCTTTTGCCTTGCCTTGCTTTGCCATTTTGCCTTTCCTTGAATTGCCCTTTTGCCTTACCTTGCCTTGACTTGCTATACCCTTTTTCCTTGCCTTGTCTTGCTTTGCCATTTTGCCTTTCCTTGCATTGCCCTTTTGCCTTACCTTGCCTTGACATGCTTTGCCCTTTTGCCTTGCCTTGCCTTGTCATTCTTTGCCCTTTTGACTTGCTTTGCTTTGCCCTTTTGCCTTGCCTTTCCTTGTTTTGCCGTTTTGAATTGCCTTGCATTGCCTTACTTTCATCTTTGCCTTGCCTTGACGTGTCTTCCTTATCTTTTTGCCTTGCCTTGCTTTGCTTTCCCCTTTTGCCTTGCCTTTCCTTGCCTTTCTTTACCCTTTTGCCTTCCCTTGCCTTGCCTTATTTTGCCGTTTTGCCTTGCCTTGCTTTGCCCTTTTTCCTTGCCATGCCTTGCTTTGCCCTTTTGATTTGCCTTACATTGCCTTACTTTGACATTTTACCTTGCCTTACCTTGTCTTGCTTTGCCCTTTTGCTTTGCCTTGCCTTGCCATGCTTTGCCCTTTTGCCTTGCCTTGCCTTGTCATGCTTTGCCCTTTTGCCATGTCTTGCTTTACCCTTTTGCCTTGCCTTTCCTTTCCTTGCTTTTCCCTTTGCCTTGCCTTCCATTGCTTTGCTCTTTTGCCTTGCCTCCCCTTGTTTTGCCCTTTTGCCTTACCTTGCCTTGACTTGCTATAGCCTTTTTCCTTGCCTTGCCTTTTCATGCTTTGCCCTTTTGACTTGCCTTGCTTTGCCCTTTTGCCTTGCTTTGCCTTGTTATGCTTTATCCTTTTGCCTTGTCTTGCTTTGCCATTTTGCCTTTCCTTGCATTGCCCTTTTGCCTTACCTTGCCTTGTCATGCTTTGCCCTTTTGACTTGCTTTGCTTTGCCCTTTTGCCTTGCCTTTCCTTGTTTTGCCGTTTTGAATTGCCTTGCATTGCCTTACTTTCACCTTTGCCTTGCCTTGACGTGTCTTGCTTATCCTTTCGCCTTGCCTTGCTTTGCTTTCCCCTTTTGACTTGCCTTTCCTTGCCTTGCTTTACCCTTTTGCCTTCCCTTGCCTTGCCTTTCCATGCCTTGCTTTGCCCCTTTGCCTTGCCTTGCTTTGACTCTTTGCCTTGTCTTGCCTTGCCTTCCTTTCTCCTTTTGCCCTGATTTGCCTTGCCTTTCTTTTGACCTTTTGCCTTGCCTTGCCTTGCCTTGCCATGCTTTGCTCTTTTTCCTTGCCTTGCTTTGCCCTTTTATCTTGCCTTGCCTTGCCTTGCTTTGCCATTTTCCCTTGCCTTGCTTTCCCCTTTTGCCTTGCCTTTCCTAGCTTTGGCCTTTTTCCTGGCCTTGCCATGCTTTTGTCCTTTTGACTTACCTTGCCTTGCCTTTCTTTGCACTTTTGCCCGGCCTTGCATTGAGTTGCCCTTTTTCCTTGCCTTGCCATGCTTTGCCCTTTTGCCTTGCCTTGCTTTGCCCTTTTGCCTTGCTTTGCCTTGTTATGCTTTGCCCTTTTGCCATGCCTTGCTTTGCCATTTTGCCTTTCCTTGAATTGCCCTTTTGCCTTACCTTGCCTTGACTTGCTATAGCCTTTTTCCTTGCCTTGCCTTGTCATACTTTGCCATTTTGACTTGCTTTGCTTTGCCCTTTTGCCTTGCCTTGCTTTGCCATTTTGCCTTTCTTTGAATTGCCCTTTTGCCTTACCTTGCCTTGACTTGCTATACCCTTTTTCCTAGCCTTTCCTTGTCATGCTTTGCCCTTTTGACTTGCCTTGCTTTGCCCTTTTGCCTTGCTTTGCCTTGTTATGCTTTGCCCTTTTACCTTGTCTGCTTTGCCATTTTGCGTTTCCTTGCATTGCCCTTTTGCCTTACCTTGCCTTGACATGCTTTAGCCTTTTGCCTTGCCTTGCCTTGTCATTCTTTGCCTTTTTGACTTGCTTTGCTTTGCCCTTTTGCCTTGCCTTTCCTTTTTTTGCCGTTTTGAATTGTCTTGCATTGCCTTACTTTCATCTTTGCCTTGCCTTGACGTGTCTTCCTTATCCTTTTGCCTTGCCTTGCTTTGCTTTCCCCTTTTGCCTTGCCTTTCCTTGCCTTTCTTTACCCTTTTGCCTTCCCTTGCCTTGCCTTTCCATGCCTTGCTTTGCCCCTTTGCCTTAACTTGCCTTGCTTTGCCCTTTTGCCTTGCCATACTTTGCCTCTTTGCCTTGTCTTGCCTTGCCTTCCTTTCTCCTTTCTCCTTCCTTTCTCCTACATTGCCTTACTTTCACATTTTGCCTTGCCTTACCTTGTCTTGCTTTGCCCTTTTGCTTTGCCTTGCCTTGCCAGGCTTTGCCCATTTGCCTTCCCTTGCCTTTGCCTTTCCATGCCTTGCTTTGCCCCTTTGCCTTACCTTGCCTTGCTATGCCCTTTTGCCTTGCCTTTCTTTGTCTCTTTGCCTTGTCTTGCATGGCCTTCCTTTCTCCTTTTGCCCTGATTTGCCTTGCCTTTCTTTTGACCTTTTGCCTTGCCTTGCCATGCTTTGCTCTTTTTCCTTGCCTTGCTTTGCCCTTTTGTCTTTCCTTGCCTTGCCTTGCTTTGCCATTTTCCCTTGCCTTGCTTTCCCCTTTTGCCTTGCCTTTCCTTGCTTTGGCCTTTTTCCTGGCCTTGCCATGGTTTGTCCTTTTGACTTACCTTGCCTTGCCTTTCTTTGCACTTTTGCCTGGCCTTGCTTTGCCCTTTTGCCTTGCCTTGCTTTGCCATTTTGCCTTTCCTTGAATTGCCCTTTTGCCTTACCTTGCCTTGGCATGCTATACCCTTTTTCCTTGCCTTGCCTTGTCATGCTTTGCCCTTTTGACTTGCCTTGCTTTTTCATGCTTTGCCCTTTTGACTTGCCTTGCTTTGCCCTTTTGCCTTGCTTTGCCTTGTTATGCTTTGCCCTTTTGCCTTGCCTTGCTTTGCCATTTTGCCTTTCCTTGAATTGCCCTTTTGCCTTACTTTGCCTTGACTTGCTATACCCTTTTTCCTTGCCTTGCCTTGTCATACTTTGCCATTTTGACTTGCTTTGCTTTGCCCTTTTGCCTTGCCTTGCTTTTCCATTTTGCCTTTCCTTGAATTGCCCTTTTGCCTTACCCTGCCTTGACTTGCTATACCCTTTTTCCTTGCCTTGCCTTGTCATGCTTTGCCCTTTTGCCTTGCCTTGCTTTGCCCTTTTGCCTTGCTTTGCCTTGTTATGCTTTGCCCTTTTGCCTTGTCTTGCTTTGCCATTTTGCTTTTCCTTGCATTGCCCTTTTGCCTTACCTTGCCTTGACATGCTTTACCCTTTTGCCTTGCCTTGCCTTTTCATGCTTTGCCCTTTTGCATTGCCTTGCCTTGTCATGCTTTGCCCTTTTGACTTGCTTTGCTTTGCCCTTTTGCCTTGCCTTTCCTTGTTTTGCCGTTTTGAATTGCCTTGCTTTGCCTTACTTTCATCTTTGCCTTGCCTTGACGTGTCTTCCTTATCCTTTTGCCTTGCCTTGCTTTGCTTTCCCCTTTTCACTTGCCTTTCCTTGCCTTGCTTTACCCTTTTGCCTTCCCTTGCCTTGCCTTTCCATGCCGTGCTTTGCCCTTTTGCCTTGCCTTGCTTTGCCATTTTGCCTTTCCTTGAATTGCCCTTTTGCCTTACCTTGCCTTGACTTGCTATACCCTTTTTCCTTGCCTTGTCTTGCTTTGCCATTTTGCCTTTCCTTGCATTGCCCTTTTGCCTTACCTTGCCTTGACATGCTTTGCCCTTTTGCCTTGCCTTGCCTTGTCATTCTTTGCCCTTTTGACTTGCTTTGCTTTGCCCTTTTGCCTTGCCTTTCCTTGTTTTGCCGTTTTGAATTGCCTTGCATTGCCTTACTTTCATCTTTGCCTTGCCTTGACGTGTCTTCCTTATCTTTTTGCCTTGCCTTGCTTTGCTTTCCCCTTTTGCCTTGCCTTTCCTTGCCTTTCTTTACCCTTTTGCCTTCCCTTGCCTTGCCTTATTTTGCCGTTTTGCCTTGCCTTGCTTTGCCCTTTTTCCTTGCCATGCCTTGCTTTGCCCTTTTGATTTGCCTTACATTGCCTTACTTTGACATTTTACCTTGCCTTACCTTGTCTTGCTTTGCCCTTTTGCTTTGCCTTGCCTTGCCATGCTTTGCCCTTTTGCCTTGCCTTGCCTTGTCATGCTTTGCCCTTTTGCCATGTCTTGCTTTACCCTTTTGCCTTGCCTTTCCTTTCCTTGCTTTTCCCTTTGCCTTGCCTTCCATTGCTTTGCTCTTTTGCCTTGCCTCCCCTTGTTTTGCCCTTTTGCCTTACCTTGCCTTGACTTGCTATACCCTTTTTCCTTGCCTTGCCTTGTCATGCTTTGCCCTTTTGACTTGCCTTGCTTTGCCCTTTTGCCTTGCTTTGCCTTGTTATGCTTTGCCCTTTTGCCTTGTCTTGCTTTGCCATTTTGCCTTTCCTTGCATTGCCCTTTTGCCTTACCTTGCCTTGACATGCTTTGCCCTTTTGCCTTGCCTTGCCATGCTTTCCCCTTTTGCCTTGTCTGGCCTTGCCTTGCTTTGCCCTTTTGCCTTGCCCTGCCTTGCTTTGCCTCCTTGCTTTCTCTTGCCTTGCCTTCCTTTCTCCTTTTGCCCTGATTTGCCTTGCCTTTCTTCTGACCTTTTGCCTTGCCGTGACATGCTTTCCTCTTTTTCCTTCCCTTGCTTTGCCCTTTTCTCTTACCTTGCCTTGACTTGATTTTCCCTTTTGCCTTGCCTTCCCTTGCTTTGCTCTTTTGCCTTGCCTTCCCTTGCTTTGCCATTTTGCCTTCTCTTGTCTTACCTTGCTTTCCCCTTTTGCCTTGCCTTGCCTTCCTTTGCCCTATTGTCTTGCTTTGCCTTGCTTTGCCCTTTTGGCTTACATTGCATAGCCTTGCTTTGCAGTTTTCCCTTGCCTTGCCTTGCCCTTTTTCCTTGCCTTGTCTTGCCATGCTTTTCCCTTTTGCCTTGCCTTGCTTTGCCATTTTGCCTTTCCTTGCATTGCCCTTTTGCCTTACCTTGCCTTGCTTTGCCATTTTCCCTTGCCTTGCCTTGCCTTTCCATGCCTTGCTTTGCCCTTTTTCCTTGCCAAGCCTTGCTTTTCCCTTTTGATTGGCATTGCATTGCCTTACTTTGACATTTTGCCTTGTCTTACCTTGTCATGCTTTGCCCTTTTGCTTTGCCTTGCCTTGCCATGCTTTGCCCTTTTGCCTTGCCTTGCCTTGTCATGCTTTGCCCTTTTGCCTTGCCTTTCCTTTCCTTGCTTTTCCCTTTTGCCTTGCCTTCCCTTGCTTTGCCATTTTGCCTTCCCTTGTCTTACCTTGCTTTCCCCTTTTGCCTTGCCTTGCCATGCTTTTCCCTTTTACCTTGTCTAGCTTTGCCATTTTGCCTTTTCTTGCATTGCCCTTTTTCCGTACCTTGCCTTGACTTGCTTTGCCCTTTTGCCTTGCCTTGCCTTGTCATGCTTTGCCGGTTTGCCTTGCCTTGCTTTGCCATTTTGCCTTCCCTTGCATTGCTTTTCCCGTTTGCCTTGCCTTGCCATGCTTTGCCCTTTTGCCTTGTCTGGCCTTGCTTTGGTTTGCCCTTTTGCCTTGATTTGCCTTGCCTTGATTTGCCCTTTTTCCCGGCCTTGCCTTGCATTGCCCTTTTGTCTTGCCTTGCCTTACCTTGCTTTGTACTTTTGCCTTGCTTTGCCTTGATTTGCCCTTCTTTGCACTTTTACCTTGCCTTGCTTTGCCCTTTTGCCTTGCCTTGCCTTGCTTTGCCTCCTTGCTTTCTCTTGCCTTGCCTTCCTTTCTCCTTTTGCCCTGATTTGCCTTGCCTTTCTTCTGACCTTTTGCCTTGCCGTGACATGTTTTCCTCTTTTTCCTTCCCTTGCTTTGCCCTTTTCTCTTACCTTGCCTTGACTTGATTTTCCCTTTTGCCTTGCCTTCCCTTGCTTTGCTCTTTTGCCTTGCCTTCCCTTGCTTTGCCATTTTGCCTTCCCTTGTCTTACCTTGCTTTCCCCTTTTGCCTTGCCTTGCCTTCCTTTGCCCTTTTGTCTTGCTTTGCCTTGCTTTGCCCTTTTGCCTTACATTGCCTAGCCTTGCTTTGCAGTTTTCCCTTGCCTTGCCTTGCCCTTTTTCCTTGCCTTGTCTTGCCATGATTTTCCCTTTTGCTTTGCCTTGCCTTGCCATTTTGCCTTTCCTTGCATTACCCTTTTGCCGCACCTTGCCTTGCTTTGCCCTTTTCCCTTGCCTTGCCTTGCCTTTCCATGCCTTGCTTTGCCCTTTTTCCTTTCCAAGCCTTGATTTTCCCTTTTGATTGGCATTGCATTGCCTTACTTTGACATTTTGTCTTGTCTTACCTTGTCATGCTTTGCCCTTTTGCTTTGCCTTGCTTTGTCATGCTTTGCCCTTTTGCCTTGCCTTTCCTTTCCTTGCTTTTCCCTTTTGCCTTGCCTTCCCTTGCTTTGCCATTTTGCCTTACCTTGTCTTACCTTGCTTTCCCCTTTTGCCTTGCCTAGCCATGCTTTGCCCTTTTGCCTTGCCTTGCTTACCATTTTGCCTTTTCTTGCATTGCCCTTCTTCCTTACCTTGCCTTGACTTGCTTTGCCCTTTTGCCTTGCCTTGCCTTGTCATGCTTTGCCGGTTTGCCTTGCCTTGCTTTGCCATTTTGCCTCCCTTGCATTGCTTTTCCCGTTTGCCTTGCCTTGCCATGCTTTGCCCTTTTGCCTTGTCTGGCCTTGCTTTGGTTTGCCCTTTTACCTTGATTTGCCTTGCCTTGATTTGCCCTTTTTCCCGGCCTTGCCTTGCATTGCCCTTTTGTCTTGCCTTACGTTACCTTGCTTTGTACTTTTGCCTTGCTTTGCCTTGATTTGCCCTTCTTTGCACTTTTACCTTGCCTTGCTTTGCCCTTTTGCCTTGCCTTGCCTTGCTTTGCCTCCTTGCTTTCTCTTGCCTTGCCTTCCTTTCTCCTTTTGCCCTGATTTGCCTTGCCTTTCTTTTGACCTTTTGCCTTGCCGTGACATGCTGTGCTCTTTTTCCTTCCCTTCCCTTTCCTTCCCTTTTCTCTTACCTTGCCTTGACTTGCTTTTCCCTTTTGCCTTGCCTTCCCTTGCTTTGCTCTTTTGCCTTGCCTTCCCTTGATTTGCCATTTTGCCTTCCCTTGTCTTACCTTGCTTTCCCCTTTTGCCTTGCCTTGCCTTCCTTTGCCCTTTTGTCTTGCCTTGCCTTGCTTTGCCCTTTTGCCTTACATTGCCTAGCCTTGCTTTGCAGTTTTCCCTTGCCTTGCCTTACCCTTTTTCCTTGCCTTGTCTTGCCATGCTTTTCCCTTTTGCCTTGCCTTGCTTTGCCATTTTGCCTTTCCTTGCATTGCCCTTTTGCCGTACCTTGCCTTGCTTTGCCCTTTTCCCTTGCCTTGCCTTGCCTTTCCATGCCTTGCTTTGCCCTTTTTCCTTGCCATGCCTTGCTTTGCCCTTTTGATTTGCATTACATTGTCTTACTTTCACATTTGCCTTGCCTTACCTTGTCTTGCTTTGCCCTTTTGCTTTGCCTTGCCTTGCCATGCTTTGCCCTTTTGCCTTCCGTTGTCTTGCTTTACCTTTCCGTTTTGACTTGCCTTGCTTTGCCCTTTTGCATTCCCTTGCCTTGCCTTACTTTACCGTTTTGCCTTGCCTTGCTTTGCTCTTTTTCCTTGCCTTGTCTTGCTATGCTTTTCCCTTTTGCCTTGCCTAGCTTTGCCATTTTGCCTTTCCTTGCATTGCCCTTTTGCCTTACCTTGCCTTGCTTTGCCCTTTTCCCTTGCCTTGCCTTGCCTTTCCATGCCTTGCTTTGTTCTTTTGCCTTCCCTTGCCTTGCTTTACTTTTCCTTTTTGCCTTGCCTTGCTTTGCCCTTTTGCCTTCCCTTGTCTTGCTTTACTTTTCCGTTTTGACTTGCCTTGCTTTGCCCTTTTGCATTCCCTTGCCTTGCCTTACTTTGACATTTTGCCTTGCCTTACCTTGTCTGGCTTTGCCTTTTTGCTTTGCCTTGCCTTGACATGCTTTGCCCTTTTGCCTTGCCTTTCCTTGCCATGCTTTGCCCTTTTGCTTTGCCTTGCCTTGCCTTTCCATGTCTTGCTTTGCCCTTTTGCCTTCCCTTGTCTTGCTTTACTTTTCCGTTTTGACTTGCCTTGCTTTGCCCTTTTGCATTCCCTTGCCTTGCCTTATTTTGCCGTTTTGCCTTGCCTTGCTTTGCCCTTTTTCCTTGCCATGCCTTGCTTTGCCCTTTTGATTTGCCTTACATTGCCTTACTTTGACATTTTGCCTTGCCTTACCTTGTCTTGCTTTGCCCTTTTGCTTTGCCTTGCCTTGCCATGCTTTGCCCTTTTGCCTTGCCTTGCCTTGTCATGCTGTGTCCTTTTGCCATGCCTTGCTTTGCCCTTTTGCCTTGCCTTTCCTTTCCTTGCTTTTCCCTTTTGCCTTGCCTTCCCTTGCTTTGCTCTTTTGCCTTGCCTTCCCCTGCTTTGCACTTTTGCCTTACCTTGCCTTGACTTGCTTTGCCCTTTTGCCTTGCCTTGCCTTGTCATGCTTTGCCGTTTTGCCTTGCCTTCCTTTGCCATTTTGCCTTTCCTTGCATTGCCCTTTTGACTTACCTTGCCTTGCCTTGCTTTTACCTTTTGCTTTGCCTTGCCTTGCCTTTCCATGTCTTGCTTTGCCCTTTTGCCTTCCCTTGCCTTGCTTTACTTTTCCGTTTTTCCATGCCTTGCTTTGCCCTTTTGCCTTCCCTTGCCTTGCCTTACTTTGCCGTTTTGCCTTGCCTTGCTTTGCCTTTTTGCCTTGCCTTGCCTTGTTTTGCCGTTTTGATTTGCCTTGCATTGCCTTACTTTCATCTTTGCCTTGCCTTGACGTGTCTTGCTTATCCTTTTGCCTTGCCTTGCTTTGCTTTCCCCTTTTGCCTTGCCTTTCCTTGCCTTGCTTTGCCCTTTTCCCTTGCCTTGCCTTGCCTTTCCATGCCTTGCTTTGCCCTTTTTCCTTGCCATGCCTTGCTTTGCCCTTTTGATTTGCATTACATTGTCTTACTTTCACATTTGCCTTGCCTTACCTTGTCTTGCTTTGCCCTTTTGCTTTGCCTTGCCTTGCCATGCTTTGCCCTTTTGCCTTCCGTTGTCTTGCTTTACCTTTCCGTTTTGACTTGCCTTGCTTTGCCCTTTTGCATTCCCTTGCCTTGCCTTACTTTACCGTTTTGCCTTGCCTTGCTTTGCTCTTTTTCCTTGCCTTGTCTTGCTATGCTTTTCCCTTTTGCCTTGCCTAGCTTTGCCATTTTGCCTTTCCTTGCATTGCCCTTTTGCCTTACCTTGCCTTGCTTTGCCCTTTTCCCTTGCCTTGCCTTGCCTTTCCATGCCTTGCTTTGTTCTTTTGCCTTCCCTTGCCTTGCTTTACTTTTCCTTTTTGCCTTGCCTTGCTTTGCCCTTTTGCCTTCCCTTGTCTTGCTTTACTTTTCCGTTTTGACTTGCCTTGCTTTGCCCTTTTGCATTCCCTTGCCTTGCCTTACTTTGACATTTTGCCTTGCCTTACCTTGTCTGGCTTTGCCTTTTTGCTTTGCCTTGCCTTGACATGCTTTGCCCTTTTGCCTTGCCTTTCCTTGCCATGCTTTGCCCTTTTGCCTTTCCTTTCCTTGCTTTGCTTTGCTCTTTTGCCTTGCCTTCCCTTGCTTTGCCCTTTTGCCTTACCATGCCTTGACTTGCTTTGCCCTTTTGCCTTGCCTTGCTTTGCCATTTTGCCTTTCCTTGCATTGCCCTTTTTCCTCACCTTGCCTTGCCTTGCTTTTCCCTTTTGCTTTGCCTTGCCTTGCCTTTCCATGTCTTGCTTTGCCCTTTTGCCTTCCCTTGCCTTGCTTTACTTTTCCTTTTTCCCTTGCCTATCTTTGCTCTTTTGCCTTCCCTTGCCTTGCCTTACTTTGGCGTTTTGCCTTGCCTTGCTTTGCCCTTTTGCCTTGCCTTGCTTTGCCCTTTTGCCTTGCCTTGCCTTGTTCTGCCGTTTTGATTTGCCTTGCATTGCCTTACTTTCATCTTTGCCTTGCCTTGACGTGTCTTGCTTATCCTTTTGCCTTGCCTTGCTTTGCTTTCCCCTTTTGCCTTGCCTTTCCTTGCCTTGCTTTGCCCTTTTCCCTTGCTTTGCCTTGCCTTTCCATGCCTTGCTTTGCCCTTTTTCCTTGCCATGCCTTGCTTTGCCCTTTTGATTTGCATTGCATTGCCTTACTTTGACATTTTGCCTTGCCTTACCTTGTCTTGCTTTGCCCTTTTGCTTTGCCTTGCCTTGCCTTTCCATGTCTTGCTTTGCCCTTTTGCCTTCCCTTGTCTTGCTTTACTTTTCCGTTTTGACTTGCCTTGCTTTGCCCTTTTGCATTCCCTTGCCTTGCCTTATTTTGCCGTTTTGCCTTGCCTTGCTTTGCCCTTTTTCCTTGCCATGCCTTGCTTTGCCCTTTTGATTTGCCTTACATTGCCTTACTTTGACATTTTGCCTTGCCTTACCTTGTCTTGCTTTGCCCTTTTGCTTTGCCTTGCCTTGCCATGCTTTGCCCTTTTGCCTTGCCTTGCCTTGTCATGCTGTGTCCTTTTGCCATGCCTTGCTTTGCCCTTTTGCCTTGCCTTTCCTTTCCTTGCTTTTCCCTTTTGCCTTGCCTTCCCTTGCTTTGCTCTTTTGCCTTGCCTTCCCCTGCTTTGCACTTTTGCCTTACCTTGCCTTGACTTGCTTTGCCCTTTTGCCTTGCCTTGCCTTGTCATGCTTTGCCGTTTTGCCTTGCCTTCCTTTGCCATTTTGCCTTTCCTTGCATTGCCCTTTTGACTTACCTTGCCTTGCCTTGCTTTTACCTTTTGCTTTGCCTTGCCTTGCCTTTCCATGTCTTGCTTTGCCCTTTTGCCTTCCCTTGCCTTGCTTTACTTTTCCGTTTTTCCATGCCTTGCTTTGCCCTTTTGCCTTCCCTTGCCTTGCCTTACTTTGCCGTTTTGCCTTGCCTTGCTTTGCCTTTTTGCCTTGCCTTGCCTTGTTTTGCCGTTTTGATTTGCCTTGCATTGCCTTACTTTCATCTTTGCCTTGCCTTGACGTGTCTTGCTTATCCTTTTGCCTTGCCTTGCTTTGCTTTCCCCTTTTGCCTTGCCTTTCCTTGCCTTGCTTTGCCCTTTTCCCTTGCCTTGCCTTGCCTTTCCATGCCTTGCTTTGCCCTTTTTCCTTGCCATGCCTTGCTTTGCCCTTTTGATTTGCATTACATTGTCTTACTTTCACATTTGCCTTGCCTTACCTTGTCTTGCTTTGCCCTTTTGCTTTGCCTTGCCTTGCCATGCTTTGCCCTTTTGCCTTCCGTTGTCTTGCTTTACCTTTCCGTTTTGACTTGCCTTGCTTTGCCCTTTTGCATTCCCTTGCCTTGCCTTACTTTACCGTTTTGCCTTGCCTTGCTTTGCTCTTTTTCCTTGCCTTGTCTTGCTATGCTTTTCCCTTTTGCCTTGCCTAGCTTTGCCATTTTGCCTTTCCTTGCATTGCCCTTTTGCCTTACCTTGCCTTGCTTTGCCCTTTTCCCTTGCCTTGCCTTGCCTTTCCATGCCTTGCTTTGTTCTTTTGCCTTCCCTTGCCTTGCTTTACTTTTCCTTTTTGCCTTGCCTTGCTTTGCCCTTTTGCCTTCCCTTGTCTTGCTTTACTTTTCCGTTTTGACTTGCCTTGCTTTGCCCTTTTGCATTCCCTTGCCTTGCCTTACTTTGACATTTTGCCTTGCCTTACCTTGTCTGGCTTTGCCTTTTTGCTTTGCCTTGCCTTGACATGCTTTGCCCTTTTGCCTTGCCTTTCCTTGCCATGCTTTGCCCTTTTGCCTTTCCTTTCCTTGCTTTGCTTTGCTCTTTTGCCTTGCCTTCCCTTGCTTTGCCCTTTTGCCTTACCATGCCTTGACTTGCTTTGCCCTTTTGCCTTGCCTTGCTTTGCCATTTTGCCTTTCCTTGCATTGCCCTTTTTCCTCACCTTGCCTTGCCTTGCTTTTCCCTTTTGCTTTGCCTTGCCTTGCCTTTCCATGTCTTGCTTTGCCCTTTTGCCTTCCCTTGCCTTGCTTTACTTTTCCTTTTTCCCTTGCCTATCTTTGCTCTTTTGCCTTCCCTTGCCTTGCCTTACTTTGGCGTTTTGCCTTGCCTTGCTTTGCCCTTTTGCCTTGCCTTGCTTTGCCCTTTTGCCTTGCCTTGCCTTGTTCTGCCGTTTTGATTTGCCTTGCATTGCCTTACTTTCATCTTTGCCTTGCCTTGACGTGTCTTGCTTATCCTTTTGCCTTGCCTTGCTTTGCTTTCCCCTTTTGCCTTGCCTTTCCTTGCCTTGCTTTGCCCTTTTCCCTTGCTTTGCCTTGCCTTTCCATGCCTTGCTTTGCCCTTTTTCCTTGCCATGCCTTGCTTTGCCCTTTTGATTTGCATTGCATTGCCTTACTTTGACATTTTGCCTTGCCTTACCTTGTCTTGCTTTGCCCTTTTGCTTTGCCTTGCCTTGCCTTTCCATGTCTTGCTTTGCCCTTTTGCCTTCCCTTGTCTTGCTTTACTTTTCCGTTTTGACTTGCCTTGCTTTGCCCTTTTGCATTCCCTTGCCTTGCCTTATTTTGCCGTTTTGCCTTGCCTTGCTTTGCCCTTTTTCCTTGCCATGCCTTGCTTTGCCCTTTTGATTTGCCTTACATTGCCTTACTTTGACATTTTGCCTTGCCTTACCTTGTCTTGCTTTGCCCTTTTGCTTTGCCTTGCCTTGCCATGCTTTGCCCTTTTGCCTTGCCTTGCCTTGTCATGCTGTGTCCTTTTGCCATGCCTTGCTTTGCCCTTTTGCCTTGCCTTTCCTTTCCTTGCTTTTCCCTTTTGCCTTGCCTTCCCTTGCTTTGCTCTTTTGCCTTGCCTTCCCCTGCTTTGCACTTTTGCCTTACCTTGCCTTGACTTGCTTTGCCCTTTTGCCTTGCCTTGCCTTGTCATGCTTTGCCGTTTTGCCTTGCCTTCCTTTGCCATTTTGCCTTTCCTTGCATTGCCCTTTTGACTTACCTTGCCTTGCCTTGCTTTTACCTTTTGCTTTGCCTTGCCTTGCCTTTCCATGTCTTGCTTTGCCCTTTTGCCTTCCCTTGCCTTGCTTTACTTTTCCGTTTTTCCATGCCTTGCTTTGCCCTTTTGCCTTCCCTTGCCTTGCCTTACTTTGCCGTTTTGCCTTGCCTTGCTTTGCCTTTTTGCCTTGCCTTGCCTTGTTTTGCCGTTTTGATTTGCCTTGCATTGCCTTACTTTCATCTTTGCCTTGCCTTGACGTGTCTTGCTTATCCTTTTGCCTTGCCTTGCTTTGCTTTCCCCTTTTGCCTTGCCTTTCCTTGCCTTGCTTTGCCCTTTTCCCTTGCCTTGCCTTGCCTTTCCATGCCTTGCTTTGCCCTTTTTCCTTGCCATGCCTTGCTTTGCCCTTTTGATTTGCATTACATTGTCTTACTTTCACATTTGCCTTGCCTTACCTTGTCTTGCTTTGCCCTTTTGCTTTGCCTTGCCTTGCCATGCTTTGCCCTTTTGCCTTCCGTTGTCTTGCTTTACCTTTCCGTTTTGACTTGCCTTGCTTTGCCCTTTTGCATTCCCTTGCCTTGCCTTACTTTACCGTTTTGCCTTGCCTTGCTTTGCTCTTTTTCCTTGCCTTGTCTTGCTATGCTTTTCCCTTTTGCCTTGCCTAGCTTTGCCATTTTGCCTTTCCTTGCATTGCCCTTTTGCCTTACCTTGCCTTGCTTTGCCCTTTTCCCTTGCCTTGCCTTGCCTTTCCATGCCTTGCTTTGTTCTTTTGCCTTCCCTTGCCTTGCTTTACTTTTCCTTTTTGCCTTGCCTTGCTTTGCCCTTTTGCCTTCCCTTGTCTTGCTTTACTTTTCCGTTTTGACTTGCCTTGCTTTGCCCTTTTGCATTCCCTTGCCTTGCCTTACTTTGACATTTTGCCTTGCCTTACCTTGTCTGGCTTTGCCTTTTTGCTTTGCCTTGCCTTGACATGCTTTGCCCTTTTGCCTTGCCTTTCCTTGCCATGCTTTGCCCTTTTGCCTTTCCTTTCCTTGCTTTGCTTTGCTCTTTTGCCTTGCCTTCCCTTGCTTTGCCCTTTTGCCTTACCATGCCTTGACTTGCTTTGCCCTTTTGCCTTGCCTTGCTTTGCCATTTTGCCTTTCCTTGCATTGCCCTTTTTCCTCACCTTGCCTTGCCTTGCTTTTCCCTTTTGCTTTGCCTTGCCTTGCCTTTCCATGTCTTGCTTTGCCCTTTTGCCTTCCCTTGCCTTGCTTTACTTTTCCTTTTTCCCTTGCCTATCTTTGCTCTTTTGCCTTCCCTTGCCTTGCCTTACTTTGGCGTTTTGCCTTGCCTTGCTTTGCCCTTTTGCCTTGCCTTGCTTTGCCCTTTTGCCTTGCCTTGCCTTGTTCTGCCGTTTTGATTTGCCTTGCATTGCCTTACTTTCATCTTTGCCTTGCCTTGACGTGTCTTGCTTATCCTTTTGCCTTGCCTTGCTTTGCTTTCCCCTTTTGCCTTGCCTTTCCTTGCCTTGCTTTGCCCTTTTCCCTTGCTTTGCCTTGCCTTTCCATGCCTTGCTTTGCCCTTTTTCCTTGCCATGCCTTGCTTTGCCCTTTTGATTTGCATTGCATTGCCTTACTTTGACATTTTGCCTTGCCTTACCTTGTCTTGCTTTGCCCTTTTGCTTTGCCTTGCCTTGCCTTTCCATGTCTTGCTTTGCCCTTTTGCCTTCCCTTGTCTTGCTTTACTTTTCCGTTTTGACTTGCCTTGCTTTGCCCTTTTGCATTCCCTTGCCTTGCCTTATTTTGCCGTTTTGCCTTGCCTTGCTTTGCCCTTTTTCCTTGCCATGCCTTGCTTTGCCCTTTTGATTTGCCTTACATTGCCTTACTTTGACATTTTGCCTTGCCTTACCTTGTCTTGCTTTGCCCTTTTGCTTTGCCTTGCCTTGCCATGCTTTGCCCTTTTGCCTTGCCTTGCCTTGTCATGCTGTGTCCTTTTGCCATGCCTTGCTTTGCCCTTTTGCCTTGCCTTTCCTTTCCTTGCTTTTCCCTTTTGCCTTGCCTTCCCTTGCTTTGCTCTTTTGCCTTGCCTTCCCCTGCTTTGCACTTTTGCCTTACCTTGCCTTGACTTGCTTTGCCCTTTTGCCTTGCCTTGCCTTGTCATGCTTTGCCGTTTTGCCTTGCCTTCCTTTGCCATTTTGCCTTTCCTTGCATTGCCCTTTTGACTTACCTTGCCTTGCCTTGCTTTTACCTTTTGCTTTGCCTTGCCTTGCCTTTCCATGTCTTGCTTTGCCCTTTTGCCTTCCCTTGCCTTGCTTTACTTTTCCGTTTTTCCATGCCTTGCTTTGCCCTTTTGCCTTCCCTTGCCTTGCCTTACTTTGCCGTTTTGCCTTGCCTTGCTTTGCCTTTTTGCCTTGCCTTGCCTTGTTTTGCCGTTTTGATTTGCCTTGCATTGCCTTACTTTCATCTTTGCCTTGCCTTGACGTGTCTTGCTTATCCTTTTGCCTTGCCTTGCTTTGCTTTCCCCTTTTGCCTTGCCTTTCCTTGCCTTGCTTTGCCCTTTTCCCTTGCCTTGCCTTGCCTTTCCATGCCTTGCTTTGCCCTTTTTCCTTGCCATGCCTTGCTTTGCCCTTTTGATTTGCATTACATTGTCTTACTTTCACATTTGCCTTGCCTTACCTTGTCTTGCTTTGCCCTTTTGCTTTGCCTTGCCTTGCCATGCTTTGCCCTTTTGCCTTCCGTTGTCTTGCTTTACCTTTCCGTTTTGACTTGCCTTGCTTTGCCCTTTTGCATTCCCTTGCCTTGCCTTACTTTACCGTTTTGCCTTGCCTTGCTTTGCTCTTTTTCCTTGCCTTGTCTTGCTATGCTTTTCCCTTTTGCCTTGCCTAGCTTTGCCATTTTGCCTTTCCTTGCATTGCCCTTTTGCCTTACCTTGCCTTGCTTTGCCCTTTTCCCTTGCCTTGCCTTGCCTTTCCATGCCTTGCTTTGTTCTTTTGCCTTCCCTTGCCTTGCTTTACTTTTCCTTTTTGCCTTGCCTTGCTTTGCCCTTTTGCCTTCCCTTGTCTTGCTTTACTTTTCCGTTTTGACTTGCCTTGCTTTGCCCTTTTGCATTCCCTTGCCTTGCCTTACTTTGACATTTTGCCTTGCCTTACCTTGTCTGGCTTTGCCTTTTTGCTTTGCCTTGCCTTGACATGCTTTGCCCTTTTGCCTTGCCTTTCCTTGCCATGCTTTGCCCTTTTGCCTTTCCTTTCCTTGCTTTGCTTTGCTCTTTTGCCTTGCCTTCCCTTGCTTTGCCCTTTTGCCTTACCATGCCTTGACTTGCTTTGCCCTTTTGCCTTGCCTTGCTTTGCCATTTTGCCTTTCCTTGCATTGCCCTTTTTCCTCACCTTGCCTTGCCTTGCTTTTCCCTTTTGCTTTGCCTTGCCTTGCCTTTCCATGTCTTGCTTTGCCCTTTTGCCTTCCCTTGCCTTGCTTTACTTTTCCTTTTTCCCTTGCCTATCTTTGCTCTTTTGCCTTCCCTTGCCTTGCCTTACTTTGGCGTTTTGCCTTGCCTTGCTTTGCCCTTTTGCCTTGCCTTGCTTTGCCCTTTTGCCTTGCCTTGCCTTGTTCTGCCGTTTTGATTTGCCTTGCATTGCCTTACTTTCATCTTTGCCTTGCCTTGACGTGTCTTGCTTATCCTTTTGCCTTGCCTTGCTTTGCTTTCCCCTTTTGCCTTGCCTTTCCTTGCCTTGCTTTGCCCTTTTCCCTTGCTTTGCCTTGCCTTTCCATGCCTTGCTTTGCCCTTTTTCCTTGCCATGCCTTGCTTTGCCCTTTTGATTTGCATTGCATTGCCTTACTTTGACATTTTGCCTTGCCTTACCTTGTCTTGCTTTGCCCTTTTGCTTTGCCTTGCCTTGCCTTTCCATGTCTTGCTTTGCCCTTTGCCTTCCCTTGTCTTGCTTTACTTTTCCGTTTTGACTTGCCTTGCTTTGCCCTTTTGCATTCCCTTGCCTTGCCTTATTTTGCCGTTTTGCCTTGCCTTGCTTTGCCCTTTTTCCTTGCCATGCCTTGCTTTGCCCTTTTGATTTGCCTTACATTGCCTTACTTTGACATTTTGCCTTGCCTTACCTTGTCTTGCTTTGCCCTTTTGCTTTGCCTTGCCTTGCCATGCTTTGCCCTTTTGCCTTGCCTTGCCTTGTCATGCTGTGTCCTTTTGCCATGCCTTGCTTTGCCCTTTTGCCTTGCCTTTCCTTTCCTTGCTTTTCCCTTTTGCCTTGCCTTCCCTTGCTTTGCTCTTTTGCCTTGCCTTCCCCTGCTTTGCACTTTTGCCTTACCTTGCCTTGACTTGCCTTACCCTTTTTCCTTGCCTTGTCTTGCCATGCTTTTCCCTTTTGCCTTGCCTTGCTTTGCCATTTTGCCTTTCCTTGCATTGCCCTTTTGCCGTACCTTGCCTTGCTTTGCCCTTTTCCCTTGCCTTGCCTTGCCTTTCCATGCCTTGCTTTGCCCTTTTTCCTTGCCATGCCTTGCTTTGCCCTTTTGATTTGCATTACATTGTCTTACTTTCACATTTGCCTTGCCTTACCTTGTCTTGCTTTGCCCTTTTGCTTTGCCTTGCCTTGCCATGCTTTGCCCTTTTGCCTTCCGTTGTCTTGCTTTACCTTTCCGTTTTGACTTGCCTTGCTTTGCCCTTTTGCATTCCCTTGCCTTGCCTTACTTTACCGTTTTGCCTTGCCTTGCTTTGCTCTTTTTCCTTGCCTTGTCTTGCTATGCTTTTCCCTTTTGCCTTGCCTAGCTTTGCCATTTTGCCTTTCCTTGCATTGCCCTTTTGCCTTACCTTGCCTTGCTTTGCCCTTTTCCCTTGCCTTGCCTTGCCTTTCCATGCCTTGCTTTGTTCTTTTGCCTTCCCTTGCCTTGCTTTACTTTTCCTTTTTGCCTTGCCTTGCTTTGCCCTTTTGCCTTCCCTTGTCTTGCTTTACTTTTCCGTTTTGACTTGCCTTGCTTTGCCCTTTTGCATTCCCTTGCCTTGCCTTACTTTGACATTTTGCCTTGCCTTACCTTGTCTGGCTTTGCCTTTTTGCTTTGCCTTGCCTTGACATGCTTTGCTCTTTTGCCTTGCCTTCCCTTGCTTTGCCCTTTTGCCTTACCATGCCTTGACTTGCTTTGCCCTTTTGCCTTGCCTTGCTTTGCCATTTTGCCTTTCCTTGCATTGCCCTTTTTCCTCACCTTGCCTTGCCTTGCTTTTCCCTTTTGCTTTGCCTTGCCTTGCCTTTCCATGTCTTGCTTTGCCCTTTTGCCTTCCCTTGCCTTGCTTTACTTTTCCTTTTTCCCTTGCCTATCTTTGCTCTTTTGCCTTCCCTTGCCTTGCCTTACTTTGGCGTTTTGCCTTGCCTTGCTTTGCCCTTTTGCCTTGCCTTGCTTTGCCCTTTTGCCTTGCCTTGCCTTGTTCTGCCGTTTTGATTTGCCTTGCATTGCCTTACTTTCATCTTTGCCTTGCCTTGACGTGTCTTGCTTATCCTTTTGCCTTGCCTTGCTTTGCTTTCCCCTTTTGCCTTGCCTTTCCTTGCCTTGCTTTGCCCTTTTCCCTTGCTTTGCCTTGCCTTTCCATGCCTTGCTTTGCCCTTTTTCCTTGCCATGCCTTGCTTTGCCCTTTTGATTTGCATTGCATTGCCTTACTTTGACATTTTGCCTTGCCTTACCTTGTCTTGCTTTGCCCTTTTGCTTTGCCTTGCCTTGCCTTTCCATGTCTTACTTTGCCCTTTTGCCTTCCCTTGTCTTGCTTTACTTTTCCGTTTTGACTTGCCTTGCTTTGCCCTTTTGCATTCCCTTGCCTTGCCTTATTTTGCCGTTTTGCCTTGCCTTGCTTTGCCCTTTTTCCTTGCCATGCCTTGCTTTGCCCTTTTGATTTGCCTTACATTGCCTTACTTTGACATTTTGCCTTGCCTTACCTTGTCTTGCTTTGCCCTTTTGCTTTGCCTTGCCTTGCCATGCTTTGCCCTTTTGCCTTGCCTTGCCTTGTCATGCTGTGTCCTTTTGCCATGCCTTGCTTTGCCCTTTTGCCTTGCCTTTCCTTTCCTTGCTTTTCCCTTTTGCCTTGCCTTCCCTTGCTTTGCTCTTTTGCCTTGCCTTCCCCTGCTTTGCACTTTTGCCTTACCTTGCCTTGACTTGCTTTGCCCTTTTGCCTTGCCTTGCCTTGTCATGCTTTGCCGTTTTGCCTTGCCTTGCTTTGCCATTTTGCCTTTCCTTGCATTGCCCTTTTGACTTACCTTGCCTTGCCTTGCTTTTACCTTTTGCTTTGCCTTGCCTTGCCTTTCCATGTCTTGCTTTGCCCTTTTGCCTTCCCTTGCCTTGCTTTACTTTTCCGTTTTTCCATGCCTTGCTTTGCCCTTTTGCCTTCCCTTGCCTTGCCTTACTTTGCCGTTTTGCCTTGCCTTGCTTTGCCTTTTTGCCTTGCCTTGCCTTGTTTTGCCGTTTTGATTTGCCTTGCATTGCCTTACTTTCATCTTTGCCTTGCCTTGACGTGTCTTGCTTATCCTTTTGCCTTGCCTTGCTTTGCTTTCCCCTTTTGCCTTGCCTTTCCTTGCCTTGCTTTGCCCTTTTCCCTTGCCTTGCCTTGCCTTTCCATGCCTTGCTTTGCCCTTTTTCCTTGCCATGCCTTGCTTTGCCGTTTTGATTTGCATACATTGCCTTACTTTGACATTTTGCCTTGCCTTACCTCGTCTTGCTTTGCTCTTTTGCTTTGCCTTTCCTTGCCATGCTTTGCCCTTTTGCCTTGCCTTGCCTTGCCATGCTTCGCCCTTTTGCCATGCCTTGCTTTGCCCTTTTGTCTTGCCTTTCCCTTCCTTGCTTTTCCCTTTTGCCTTGCCTTCCCTTGCTTTGCTCTTTTGCCTTGCCTTCCCTTGATTTGCCCTTTTCCCTTACCTTGCCTTAACTTGCTTTGCCCTTTTGATTTGCCTTGCCTTGCCTTTCCATGTCTATCTTTGCCCTTTTGCCTTTCCTTGCCTTGTTTTGCCGTTTTGATTTGCATTGCATTGCCTTACTTTGACATTTTGCCTTGCCTTGTCATGCTTTGCCCTTTTGCCATGCGTCACTTTGCCCTTTTGCCTTGACTTTCCTTTCCTTGCTTTTCCCTTTTGCCTTGCCTCCCCTTGCTTTGCCCTTTTGCCTTGCCTTGCCTTGTCATGCTTTGCCGTTTTGCCTTGCCTTGCTTTGCCCTTTTGCCTTGCCTTTCCTTGCCTTGCTTAGCCCTTTTCCCTTGCCTTGCCTTGCCTTTCCATGGCTTGCTTTGCCCTTTCTCCTTGCCATGACTTGCTTTTCCCTTTTGATTGGCATTGCATTGCCTTACTTTGACATTTTGCCTTGTCCTACCTTGTCGTGCTTTGCCCTTTTGCTTTGCCTTGCCTTGCCATGCTTTGCCCTTTTGCCTTGCCTTGCCTTGTCATTCTTTGCCCTTTTGCCTTGCCTTTCCTTTCCTTGCTTTTCCCTTTTGCCTTGCCTTCCCTTGCTTTGCTCTTTTGCCTTGCCTTGCTTTGCCATTTTGCCTTTTCTTGCATTGCCCTTTTTCCTTACCTTGCCTTGACTTGCTTTGCCCTTTTGCCTTGCCTTGCCTTGTCATGCTTTGCCCTTTTGCCTTGTCTGGCCTTGCTTTGGTTTGTCCTTTTGCCTTGATTTGCCTTGCCTTGATTTGCCCTTTTTCCCGGCCTTGCCTTGCATTGCCCTTTTGTCTTGCCTTGCCTTACCTTTCTTTGTACTTTTGCCTTGCTTTGCCTTGATTTGCCCTTCTTTGCCCTTTTACCTTGCCTTGCTTTGCCCTTTTGCCTTGCCTTGCCTTGCTTTGCCTCCTTGCTTTCTCTTGCCTTGCCTTCCTTTCTCCTTTTGCCCTGATTTGCCTTGCCTTTCTTCTGACCTTTTCCTTGCCGTGACATGCTTTGCTCTTATTCCTTGCCTTGCTTTGCCCTTTTCTCTTACCTTGCCTTGAATTGCATTGCCATTTTGCCTTGCCTTGCTTTCCCCTTTTGCCTTGCCTTGCCTTCCTTTGCCCTTTTGTCTTGCCTTGCCTTGCTTTGCCCTTTTGCCTTACATTGCCTAGCCTTGCTTTGCAGTTTTCCCTTGCCTTGCCTTGCCCTTTTTCCTTGCCTTGCCTTGCCATGCTTTGCCCTTTTGCCTTGCCTTGCTTTGCCATTTTGCCTTTCCTTGCATTGCCCTTTTGCCTTACCTTGCCTTGCTTTGCCCTTTTCCCTTGCCTTGCCTTGCCTTTCCATGCCTTGCTTTGCCCTTTTTCCTTGCCATGCCTTGCTTTGCCCTTTTGATTTGCATTGCATTGCCTTACTTTGACATTTTGCCTTGCCTAACCTTGTCTTGCTTTTCCCTTTTGCTTTGCCTTGCCTTGCTTTTCCATGTCTTGCTTTGCCCTTTTTCCTTGCCTTGTCATGCTTTGCCCTTTTGATTTGCATTACAATGCCTTACTTTGACATTTTGCCTTGCCTTACCTTGTCTGGCTTTGCCCTTTTGCTTTGCCTTGCCTTGACATGCTTTGCCCTTTTGCCTTGCCTTTCCTTGCCATGCTTTGCCCTTTTGCCTTCCCTTGTCTTGCTTTACCTTTCCGTTTTGACTTGCCTTGCTTTGCCCTTTTGCATTCCCTTGCCTTTACTTACTTTACCGTTTTGCCTTGCCTTGCTTTGCTCTTTTTCCTTGCCTTGTCTTGCTATGCTTTTCCCTTTTGCCTTGCCTAGCTTTGCCATTTTGCCTTTCCTTGCATTGCCCTTTTGCCTTACCTTGCCTTCCTTTGCCCTTTTCCCTTGCCTTGCCTTGCCTTTCCATGCCTTGCTTTGCCCTTTTGCCTTCCCTTGCCTTGCTTTACTTTTCCTTTTTGCCTTGCCTTGCTTTGCCCTTTTGCCTTCCCTTGTCTTGCTTTACTTTTCCGTTTTGACTTGCCTTGCTTTGCCCTTTTGCATTCCCTTGCCTTGCCTTACTTTGACATTTTGCCTTGCCTTACCTTGTCTGGCTTTGCCTTTTTGTTTTGCCTTGCATTGACATGCTTTGCCCTTTTGCCTTGCCTTTCCTTGCCATGCTTTGCCCTTTTGCCATGCCTTGCTTTGCTTTGCTCTTTTGCCTTGCCTTCCCTTGCTTTGCCCTTTTGCCTTACCATGCCTTGACTTGCTTTGCCCTTTTGCCTTGCCTTGCTTTGCCATTTTGCCTTTCCTTGCATTGCCCTTTTGACTTACCTTGCCTTGCCTTGCTTTTCCCTTTTGCTTTGCCTTGCCTTGCCTTTCCATGTCTTGCTTTGCCCTTTTGCCTTCCCTTGCCTTGCTTTACTTTTCCTTTTTGCCTTGCCTTGCTTTGCCCTTTTGCCTTGCATTTCCTTGTCTTGCTTTGTCCTTTTGCATTGCCTTGCCTTGCCTTTACGTGCCTTGCTTTGCCCTTTTGCCTTGCCTTGCAATTTTGATTTGCATTGCATTGCCTTACTTTGAAATTTTGCCTTGCCTTACCTTGTCTTTCTTTGCCCTTTCTTTGGGCTTTCTTTCCCCTTTCTTTGGGCTTTCTTTCCCCTTTCTTTGAGCTTTCTTTCCCCTTTCTTTGGGCTTTCTTTGGGCTTTCTTTCCAATTTCTTTCCCCTTTCTTTGGGCTTTCTTTCCCCTTTCTTTGGGGTTTCTTTCCCCTTTCTTTGGGCTTTCTTTGGGCTTTCTTTGGGCTTTCTTTCCCCTTTCTTTGGGCATTCTTTCCCCTGTCTTTGGGCTTTCTTTCCCCTTTCTTTGGGCTTTCTTTCCCCTTTCTTTGGGCTTTCTTTCCCCTTTCTTTGGGCTTTCTTTCCCCTTTCTTTGGGCTTTCTTTGGACTTTCTTTCCCCTTTCTTTGAGCTTTCTTTCCCCTTTCTTTGGGCTTTCTTTGGGCTTTCTTTCCCCTTTCTTTGGGCTTTCTTTCCCCTTTCTTTGGGCTTTCTTTCCAATTTCTTTCCCCTTTCTTTCCCCTTTCTTTCCCCTTTCTTTGGGGTTTCTTTCCCCTTTCTTTGGGCTTTCTTTGGGCTTTCTTTGGGCTTTCTTTCCCCTTTCTTTGGGCATTCTTTCCCCTGTCTTTGGGCTTTCTTTCCCCTTTCTTTGGGCTTTCTTTCCCCTTTCTTTGGGCTTTCTTTCCCCTTTTTTTGGGCTTTTTTTCCCGTTTCTTTGGGCTTTCTTTTCCCTTTCCTTGGGCTTTCTTTCCCCTTTCTTTGGGCTTTCTTTCCCCTTTCTTTCCCCTTTCTTTGGGCTTTCTTTGGGCTTTCTTTCCCCTTTCTTTGGGCTTTCTTTTCCCTTTCTTTGGGCTTTCTTTCCCCTTTCTTTCCCCTTTCTTTGGGCTTTCTTTGGGCTTTCTTTCCCCTTTCTTTGGGCTTTCTTTGGGCTTTCTTTCCCCTTTCTTTGGGCTTTCTTTCCCCTTTCTTTGGGCTTTCTTTGGGCTTTCTTTCATCTTTCTTTGGGCTTTCTTTCATCTTTCTTTGGGCTTTCTTTCCCCTTTCTTTGGGATTTCTTTCCCCTTTCTTTGGGATTTCTTTCCCCTTTCTTTGGGCTTTCTTTCCCCTTTCTTTCCTCTTTCCTTGGGCTTTCTTTCCCCTTTCTTTGGGCATTCTTTCTCCTTTCTTTCCCCTTTCTTTCCCCTTTCTTTCCACTTTCTTTCCCCTTTCTTTCCCCTTTCTTTGCACTTTCTTTCCCCTTTCTTTGGGCTTTCTTTCCCCTTTCTTTGGGCTTTCTTTGGGCTTTCTTTCCCCTTTTTTTGGGCTTTCTTTCCCCTTTCTTTGGGCTTTCTTTCTCCTTTCCTTGGGGTTTCTTTCCCCTTTCTTTGGGCTTTCTTTCCCTTTTCTTTGAGCTTTCTTTCCCCTTTCTTTGGTCTTTCTTTCCCCTTTCTTTGGGCTTGCTTTCCCCTTTCTTTCCCTTTTCTTTGAGCTTTCTTTCCCCTTTCTTTGGTCTTTCTTTCCCCTTTCTTTGGGCTTTCTTTCCCCTTTCTTTGGGCTTTCTTTCCCCTTTCTTTGGGCTTTCTTTCCCCTTTCTTTGAGCTTTATTTCCCCTTTCTTTGGGCTTTCTTTGGGCTTTCTTTCCCATTTCTATGGGCTTTCTATCGTCTTTCTTTGGGCTTTCTTTCCGCTTTCTTTGGGCTTTCTTTCCCCTTTCTTTCCCCTTTCTTTGGGCTTTCTTTGGGCTTTCTTTCCCCATTCTTGGTGCTTTCTTTCCCCTTTCTTTGGGCTTTCTTTCTCCTTTCTTTGGGCTTTCTTTCGGCTTTCTTTGGGCTTTCTTTGGGCTTTCTTTCCCCTTTCTTTGGGATTGCTTTCCCCTTTCTTTGGGCTTGATTTCCCCTTTCTTTGGGCTTTCTTTCCCCTTTCTTTCTCCTTTCTTTGGGCTTTATTTCCCCTTTCTTTGTGCTTTCTTTCCCCTTTCTTTGGGCTTTCTCTCTACTTTCTTTGGGCTTTCTTTCCCATTTCTTTGGGCATTCTTTCCCCTTTCTTTGGGCTTTCTTTGAGCTTTCATTCCCCTGTCTTTGGGCTTTCTTTGGGCTTTCTTTCCCCTTTCTTTCCCCTTTCTTTGGGCTTTCTTTCCCCTTTCTTTCCCCTTTCCTTGGGCTTTCTTTCCCCTTTCTTTCCCCTTTCATTGGGCTTTCTTTCCACTTTCTTTCCCCTTTCTTTGGGCTTTCTTTCCCCTTTTCTTTGGGCTTTCTTTCCTCTTTCTTTGGGCTTTTTTTCCCCTTTCTTTGGGCTTTCTTTCCCCTTTCTTTGGTCTGTTCTTTCCCCTTTCTTTGGGCCTTCTTTCCCCTTTCTTTCCCCTTTCTTTGGGCTTTCTTTGGGCTTTCTTTCCCCTTTCTTTGGTCTTTCTTTTCCCTTTCTTTGGGATTTCTTTCCCCTTTCTTTGGGCTTTCTTTCCCCTTTCTTTGGGCTTTCTTTCCCCTATCTTTCCCCTTTCTTTCCCCTTTCTTTGGGGTTTCTTTCCCCTTTCTTTGGGGTTTCTTTGGGCTTTCTTTCCCCTTTCTTTGGGCTTTATTTGGGCTTTCTTTCCCATTTCTTTAGGCTTTCTTTGGGCTTTCTTTCCCCTTTCTTTGGGCTTTCTTTCCACTTTCTTTGGGCTTTCTTTCTCCTTTCTTTGAGCTTTCTTTCCCCTTTCTTTGGTCTTTCCTTCCCCTTTCTTTGGGCTTTCTTTCCCCTTTCTTTGGGCTTTCTTTGGGCTTTCTTACCCCTTTCTTTGGGCTTTCTTTGGGCTTTCTTTCCCCTTTCTTGTGGCTTTCTTTCCCCTTTCTTTGGGCTTTCTTTCCCCTTTCTTTGGGCTTTCTTTGGGCTTTCTTTGGGCTTTCTTTCCCCTTTCTTTGGGCTTTCTTTGGGCTTTCTTTCCCCTTTCTTTGGGCTTTCTTTCAACTTTCTTTGGGCTTTCTGTGGGCTTTCTTTAGGCTTTCTTTGGGCTTTCTTTCCCCTTTCTTTGGGCTTTCTTTCCCCTTTCTTTGGGCTTTCTTTCCCATTTCTTTGGGCTTTCTTTGGGCTTTCTTTACCCTGTCTTTGGGCTTTCTTTGGGCTTTCTTTGGGCTTTCTTTCCCCTTTCTTTGGGCTTTCATTCCACTTTCTTTCCCATTTCTTTGGGCTTTCTTTCCCCTTTCTTTCCCCTTTCTTTGGACTTTCTTTGGGCTTTCTTTCCCCTTTGTTTGGGCTTTCTTTCCCCTTTTTTTCTCCTTTCTTTGGGCTATCTTTCCCCCTTTTTTTCCCTTTCTTTGGGCTTTCTTTCCCCTTTCTATCCCCTTTCTTTGGGCTTTCTTTGCCCTTTCTTTCCCCTTTCTTTGGGCTTTCTTTCCCCTTTCTTTGGGCTTTCTTTCCCCTTTCTTTGGGCTTTCTTTCGGCTTTCTTTGGGATTTCTTTGGGCTTTCTTTGGGCTTTTTTTCCCCTTTCTTTGGGCTTTCTTTGGGCTTTCTTTCCCCTTTCTTTGGGCTTTCTTTCCCCTTTTCTTTTTGCTTTCTTTCCCCTTTCTTTGGGCTTTCTTTCCCCTTTCTTTGTGCCTTCTTTCCCATTTCTTTGAGCTTTCTTTGGGTTTTCTTTCCCATTTCTTTGGACTTTCTTTGGGCTTTCTTTCCCCTTTCTTTGGGCTTTCTTTCCCCTTTCTTTGGGCTTTCTTTCTCCTTTCTTTGGGCTTTCTTTACCATTTCTTTGGGCTTTCTTTCCCCTTTCTTTGGGCTTTATTTGGGCTTTCTTTCCCCTTTCTTTGGGCTTTCTTTCCCTTTTCTTTGGGCTTTCTTTCGCCTTTCTTTGGGCTTTCTTTCCCCTTTCTTTCCCCTTTCTTTCCACTTTCTTTGGGCTTTCTTTGGGCTTTCTTTCCCCTTTCTTTGGGCTTTCATTCCCCTTTCTTTGGGCTTTCTTTCCCATTTCTTTGGGCCTTCTTTCCCCTTTCTTTGGGCTTTCTTTCCCCTTTCTTTGGGCTTTCTTTCCCCTTTCTTTGGGCTTTCTTTCCCCTTTCTTTGGGCTTTCTTTCCCCTTTCTTTGGGCTTTCTCTCTCCTTTCTTTGGGCTTTCTTTCCCCTTTCTTTGGGCTTTCTTTGGGCTTTCTTTCCCATTTCTTTGGGCTTTCTTTGGGCTTTCTTTCCCCTTTCTTTGGGCTTTCTTTCTCCTTTCTTTGGGCTTTCTTTCCCCTTTCTTTGGGCTTTCTTTCCCCTTTCTTTGGGCTTTCTTTCCCCTTTCTTTGGGCTTTCTTTCCCCTTTCTTTGGGCTTTCTTTCCCCCTTCTTTGGGCTTTCTTTCCCCTTTCTTTCCCCTTTCTTTCTCCTTTCTTTTCCCTTTCTTTCCCCTTTCTTTCCCCATTCTTTCCCCTTTCTTTCCACTTTCTTTGGGTTTTAATTGGGCTTTCTTTCCCCTTTCTTTGGGCTTTCTTTCCCATTTCTTTGGGCTTTCCTTCCCCTTTCTTTGGGCTTTCTTTGGGCATTCTTTGGGCTTACTTTGGGCTCTCTTTCCCCTTTCTTTGGGCTTTCTTTCCCCTTTCTTTGGGCTTTCTTTCCCCTTTCTTTGGGCTTTCTTTCCCCTTTCTTTCCCCTTTCTTTGGGCTTTCTTTCCCCTTTCTTTGGGTTTTCTTTGGGCTTTCTTTCCCCTTTCTTTGGGCTTTCTTTCCCCTTTCTTTGGGCTTTCTTTCCCTTTTCTTTCCCCTTTCTTTGGGCTTTCTTTCCCCTTTCTTTCCCCTTTCTTTCCCCTTTCTTTCCCAATTCTTTCCCCTTTCTTTCCCCTTTCTTTCCCCATTCTTTCTCCTTTCTTTTCCCTTTCTTTCCCCTTTCTTTCCCCATTATTTCCCCTTTCTTTCCCCGTTCTTTGGGCTTTATTTGTGCTTTCTTTCCCCTTTCTTTGGGCTTTCTTTCCCCTTTCTTTCCCCTTCTTTGGTGCTTTATTTCCCCTTTCTTTGAGCTTTCTTTCCCCTTTCTTTGGGCTTTCTTTCCCCTTTCTTTGAGCTTTCTTTCCCCTTTCTTTGGGCTTTCTTTGGGCATTCTTTGGGCTTTCTTTCCCCTTTCTTTGGGCTTTCTTTCCTCTTTCTTTGGGCTTTCTTTCCCCTTTCTTTCCCCTTTCTTCCCCCTTTCTTTCCCGTTTCTTTCCCCTTTCTTTCCCCTTTCTTTCCCCTTTCTTTCCCCTTTCTTTGGGCTTTCTTTCCTCTTTCTTTGGGCTTTCTTTGGGCTTTCTTTGGGCTTTCTTTGGACTTTCTTTACCCTTTCTTTCCCCTTTCTTTGGGCTTTCTTTCTCCTTTCTTTGGACTTTCTTTGGGCTTTCTTTCCCCTTTCTTTGGGCTTTCTTTGGGCTTTTTTTCCCCTTTCTTTGGGCTTTCTTTGGGCTTTCTTTCCCCTTTCTTTGGGCTTTCTTTCCCTTTTCTTTGGGCTTTCTTTCGCTTTTCTTTGTCCTTTCTTTCCCCTTTCTTTGGGCTTTCTTTCCCCTTTCTTTGGGCTTTCTTTGGGCTTTCCTTCCCCTTTCTTTGGGCTTTCTTTCCCCTTTCTTTGGGCTTTCTTTCCCCTTTCTTTGGTCTTTCTTTGTGCTTTCTTTCCCCTTTCTTTGGGCTTTCTTTCCCCTTTCTTTGGGCTTTCTTTCTCCTTTCTTTGGGCTTTCTTTCCCATTTCTTTGGGCTTTCTTTCCCCTTTCTTTGGGCTTTCTTTCCCCTTTCATTGGGCTTTCTTTCCCTTTTCTTTGGGCTTTCTTTCGCCTTTCTTTGGGCTTTCTTTCCCCTTTCTTTGGGCTTTCTTTCCCCTTTCTTTGGGCTTTCTTTCCCCTTTCTTTGGGCCTTCTTTCCCCTTTCTTTCCCCTTTCTTTCCCCTTTCTTTCCCCTTTCTTTCCCCTTTCTTTGGGCGTTCTTTCCCCTTTCTTTCCCCTTTTTTTCCCCTTTTTTTGTGCTTTCTTTCCCCTTTCTTTGAGCTTTCTTTCCCCTTTCTTTGGGCTTTCTTTCCCCTTTCTTTGGGCTTTTTTTCCCCTTTCTTTGGGCTTTCTTTGGGCATTCTTTGGGCTTTCTTTCCCCTTTCTTTGAGCTTTCTTTCCCCTTTCTTTGGGCTTTCTTTCAACTTTCTTTGGGCTTTCTGTGGGCTTTCTTTGGGCTTTCTTTGGGCTTTCTTTCCCGTTTCTTTGGGCTTTCTTTCCCCTTTATTTGGGCTTTCTTTCCCCTTTCTTTGGGCTTTCTTTCCCATTTCTTTGGGCTTTCTTTCCTCTTTCTTTCCCCCTTTCTTTCTCCTTTCTTTTCCCTTTCTTTCCCCTTTCTTTCCCCATTCTTTCCCCTTTCTTTCCCCTTTCTTTGGGCTTTAATTGGGCTTTCTTTCCCATTTCTTTGGGCTTTCTTTCCCATTTCTATGGGCTTTCTTTCCCCTTTCTTTGGGCTTTCTTTGGGCATTCTTTTGGGCTTACTTTGGGCTCTCTTTCCCCTTTCTTTGGGCTTTCTTTCCCCTTTCTTTGGGCTTTCTTTCCCCTTTCTTTGGGCTTTCTTTCCCCTTTCTTTGGGTTTTCTTTGGGCTTTCTTTGGGCTTTCTTTCCCCTTTCTTTGGGCTTTCTTTCCCCTTTCTTTGGGCTTTCTTTCCCCTTTCTTTCCCCTTTCTTTCCCCTTTCTTTCCCCTTTCTTTCCCAATTCGTTCCCCTTTCTATCCCCTTTCTTTCCCCATTCTTTCTCCTTTCTTTTCCCTTTCTTTCCCCTTTCTTTCCCCATTCTTTCCCATTTCTTTCCCCTTTCTTTGGGCTTTATTTGTGCTTTCTTTCCCCTTTCTTTGGGCTTTCTTTCCCCTTTCTTTCCCCTTTCTTTCCCCTTCTTTGGTGCTTTCTTTCCCCTTTCTTTGAGCTTTCTTTCCCCTTTCTTTGGGCTTTCTTTCCCCTTTCTTTGGGCTTTCTTTCCCCTTTCCTTGGGCTTTCTTTGGGCATTCTTTGGGCTTTCTTTCCCCTTTCTTTGGGCTTTCTTTCCCCTTTCTTTGGGCTTTCTTTCCCCTTTCTTTACCCTTTCTTCCCCCTTTCTTTCCCCTTTTTTTCCCCTTTCTTTCCCCTTTCTTTCCCCTTCCTTTCCCCTTTCTTTGGGCTTTCTTTCC
The DNA here is from genome assembly GCF_036013475.1 of Columba livia. Classification (NCBI taxonomy): domain Eukaryota; kingdom Metazoa; phylum Chordata; class Aves; order Columbiformes; family Columbidae; genus Columba; species Columba livia. The sequence goes on from NW_027043123.1 coordinate 361,240, forward strand.
TCTTACTTTGGGCTTTCTTTGGGCTTTCTTTGGGCTTTCTTTGGACTTTCTTTACCCTTTCTTTCCCCTTTCTTTGGGCTTTCTTTCCCCTTTCTTTGGGCTTTCTTTCCCCTTTCTTTCCCCTTTCTTTCCCCTTTCTTTGGGGTTTTTTTCCCCTTTCTTTGGGCTTTCTTTGGGCTTTCTTTCCCCTTTCTTTGCGCTTTCTTTGGGCTTTCTTTACCCTGTCTTTGGGCTTTCTTTGGGCTTTCTTTCCCCTTTCTTTCCCCTTTCTTTGGGCTTTCATTCCCCTTTCTTTCCCATTTCTTTGGGCTTTCTTTCCCCTTTGTTTGGGCTTTCTTTCCCCTTTTTTTCCCCTTTCTTTGGGCTATCTTTCCCCCTTCTTTTCCCTTTCTTTTTGCTTTCTTTCCCCTTTCTTTCCCCTTTCTTTGGGCTTTCTTTCCCCTTTCTTTCCCCTTTCTTTGGGCTTTCTTTCCCCTTTCTTTGGGCTTTCTTTCCCCTTTCTTTGGGTTTTCTTTGGGCTTTCTTTGGGCTTTCTTTCCCCTTTCTTTGGGCTTTCTTTCCCCTTTCTTTGGGCTTTCTTTCCCCTTTCATTGGGCTTTCTTTCCATTTTCTTTGGGCTTTCTTTCCCCTTTCTTTGGGCTTTCTTTCCCCTTTCTTTGGGCTTTCTTTCCCCTTTCTTTGGGCTTTCTTTGGGCTTTCCTTCCCCTTTCTTTGGGCTTTCTTTCCCCTTTCTTTGGGCTTTCTTTCCCCTTTCTTTGGTCTTTCTTTGTGCTTTCTTTCCCCTTTCTTTGGGCTTTCTTTCCCCTTTCTTTGGGCTTTCTTTCTCCTTTCTTTGGGCTTTCTTTCCCATTTCTTTGGGCTTTCTTTCCCCTTTCTTTGGGCTTTCTTTCCCCTTTCATTGGGCTTTCTTTCCCTTTTCTTTGGGCTTTCTTTCGCCTTTCTTTGGGCTTTCTTTCCCCTTTCTTTGGGCTTTCTTTCCCCTTTCTTTGGGCTTTCTTTCCCCTTTCTTTGGGCCTTCTTTCCCCTTTCTTTCCCCTTTCTTTCCCCTTTCTTTCCCCTTTCTTTCCCCTTTCTTTGGGCGTTCTTTCCCCTTTCTTTCCCCTTTTTTCCCCCTTTTTTTGTGCTTTCTTTCCCCTTTCTTTGAGCTTTCTTTCCCCTTTCTTTGGGCTTTCTTTCCCCTTTCTTTGGGCTTTTTTTCCCCCTTTCTTTGGGCTTTCTTTGGGCATTCTTTGGGCTTTCTTTCCCCTTTCTTTGAGCTTTCTTTCCCCTTTCTTTGGGCTTTCTTTCAACTTTCTTTGGGCTTTCTGTGGGCTTTCTTTGGGCTTTCTTTGGGCTTTCTTTCCCGTTTCTTTGGGCTTTCTTTCCCCTTTCTTTGGGCTTTCTTTCCCCTTTCTTTGGGCTTTCTTTCCCATTTCTTTGGGCTTTCTTTCCTCTTTCTTTCCCCTTTCTTTCTCCTTTCTTTTCCCTTTCTTTCCCCTTTCTTTCCCCATTCTTTCCCCTTTCTTTCCCCTTTCTTTGGGCTTTAATTGGGCTTTCTTTCCCATTTCTTTGGGCTTTCTTTCCCATTTCTATGGGCTTTCTTTCCCCTTTCTTTGGGCTTTCTTTGGGCATTCTTTTGGGCTTACTTTGGGCTCTCTTTCCCCTTTCTTTGGGCTTTCTTTCCCCTTTCTTTGGGCTTTCTTTCCCCTTTCTTTGGGTTTTCTTTGGGCTTTCTTTGGGCTTTCTTTCCCCTTTCTTTGGGCTTTCTTTCCCCTTTCTTTGGGCTTTCTTTCCCCTTTCTTTCCCCTTTCTTTCCCCTTTCTTTCCCAATTCGTTCCCCTTTCTATCCCCTTTCTTTCCCCATTCTTTCTCCTTTCTTTTCCCTTTCTTTCCCCTTTCTTTCCCCATTCTTTCCCATTTCTTTCCCCTTTCTTTGGGCTTTATTTGTGCTTTCTTTCCCCTTTCTTTGGGCTTTCTTTCCCCTTTCTTTCCCCTTTCTTTCCCCTTCTTTGGTGCTTTCTTTCCCCTTTCTTTGAGCTTTCTTTCCCCTTTCTTTGGGCTTTCTTTCCCCTTTCTTTGGGCTTTCTTTCCCCTTTCCTTGGGCTTTCTTTGGGCATTCTTTGGGCCTTCTTTCCCCTTTCTTTGGGCTTTCTTTCCCCTTTCTTTGGGCTTTCTTTCCCCTTTCTTCCCCCTTTCTTTCCCCTTTTTTTCCCCTTTCTTTCCCCTTTCTTTCCCCTTCCTTTCCCCTTTCTTTGGGCTTTCTTTCCTCTTACTTTGGGCTTTCTTTGGGCTTTCTTTGGGCTTTCTTTGGACTTTCTTTACCCTTTCTTTCCCCTTTCTTTGGGCTTTCTTTCCCCTTTCTTTGGGCTTTCTTTCCCCTTTCTTTCCCCTTTCTTTGGGGTTTCTTTCCCCTTTCTTTGGGCTTTCTTTGGGCTTTCTTTCCCCTTTCTTTGCGCTTTCTTTGGGCTTTCTTTACCCTGTCTTTGGGCTTTCTTTGGGCTTTCTTTCCCCTTTCTTTCCCCTTTCTTTGGGCTTTCATTCCCCTTTCTTTCCCATTTCTTTGGGCTTTCTTTCCCCTTTGTTTGGGCTTTCTTTCCCCTTTTTTTCCCCTTTCTTTGGGCTATCTTTCCCCCTTCTTTTCCCTTTCTTTTTGCTTTCTTTCCCCTTTCTTTCCCCTTTCTTTGGGCTTTCTTTCCCCTTTCTTTCCCCTTTCTTTGGGCTTTCTTTCCCCTTTCTTTGGGCTTTCTTTCCCCTTTCTTTGGGTTTTCTTTGGGCTTTCTTTGGGCTTTCTTTCCCCTTTCTTTGGGCTTTCTTTCCCCTTTCTTTGGGCTTTCTTTCCCCTTTCATTGGGCTTTCTTTCCATTTTCTTTGGGCTTTCTTTCGCCTTTCTTTGGGCTTTCTTTCCCCTTTCTTTGGGCTTTCTTTCCCCTTTCTTTGGGCCTTCTTTCCCCTTTCTTTCCCCTTTCTTTCCCCTTTCTTTCCCCTTTCTTTCCCCTTTCTTTGGGCGTTCTTTCCCCTTTCTTTCCCCTTTTTTTCCCCTTTTTTTGTGCTTTCTTTCCCCTTTCTTTGAGCTTTCTTTCCCCTTTCTTTGGGCTTTCTTTCCCCTTTCTTTGGGCTTTTTTTCCCCTTTCTTTGCGCTTTCTTTGTGCATTCTTTGGGCTTTCTTTCCCCTTTCTTTGAGCTTTCTTTCCCCTTTCTTTGGGCTTTCTTTGCCCTTTCTTTCCCCTTTCTTCCCCCTTTCTTTCCCCTTTCTTTCCCCTTTCTTTCCCCTTTCTTTCCCCTTTCTTTCCCCTTTTTTTGTGCTTTCTTTCCCCTTTCTTTGGGCTTTCTTTCAACTTTCTTTGGGCTTTCTGTGGGCTTTCTTTGGGCTTTCTTTGGGCTTTCTTTCCCCTTTCTTTGGGCTTTCTTTCCCCTTTCTTTGGGCTTTCTTTCCCTTTCTTTGGGCTTTCTTTCCCATTTCTTTGGGCTTTCTTTCCCCTTTCTTTCCCCTTTCTTTCTCCTTTCTTTTCCCTTTCTTTCCCCTTTCTTTCCCCATTCTTTCCCCTTTTCTTTCCCCTTTCTTTGGGCTTTAATTGGGCTTTCTTTCCCCTTTCTTGGGCTTTCTTTCCCATTTCTATGGGCTTTCTTTCCCCTTTCTTTGGGCTTTCTTTGGGCATTCTTTGGGCTTACTTTGGGCTCTCTTTCCCCTTTCTTTGGGCTTTCTTTTCCACTTTCTTTGGGCTTTCTTTCCCCTTTCTTTGGGCTTTCTTTCCCCTTTCTTTGGGTTTTCTTTGGGCTTTCTTTGGCTTTCTTTCCCCTTTCTTTGGGCTTATTTCCCCTTTCTTTGGGCTTACTTTGGGCTCTCTTTCCCCTTTCTTTGGGTTCTTTCTTTCTCCCTTTCTTTCCCCTTTCTTTCCCCTTTCTTTTCTCCCCTTTCTTTCCCCTTTCTTTCCCAATTCTTTCCCCTTTCTTTCCCCTTCTTCTTTCCCCATTTCCTTTCTCCCTTTCTTTTCCCTTTCTTTCTCCCTTTCTTTCCCCATTCTTTCCCTTTCTTTCCCCTTTCTTTGGGCTTTATTTGTGCTTTCTTTCCCCTTTCTTTGGGCTTTCTTTCCCATTTCTTTCCCCTTTCTTTCCCCTTCTTTGGTGCTTTCTTTCCCCTGTCTTTGAGCTTTCTTTCCCCTTTCTTTGGGCTTTCTTTCCCTTGGCTTTCTTTCCCTTTCTTTGGGCTTTCTTTCCCCTTTCTTTGGGCTTTCTTTCCCTTTCTTTACCCTTTCTTCCCCTTTCTTTCCCCTTTCTTTCCCCTTTCTTTCCCCTTTCTTTCCCCTTTCTTTGGGCTTACTTTCCTCTTACTTTGGGCTTTCTTTGGGCTTTCTTTGGGCTTTCTTTGGACTTTCTTTACACTTTCTTTCCCCTTTCTTTGGGCTTTCTTTCCCCTTTCTTTGGGCTTTCTTTCCCCTTTCTTTCCCCTTTCTTTGGGGTTTCTTTCCCCTTTCTTTGGGCTTTCTTTTGGCTTTCTTTCCCCTTTCTTTGGGCTTTATTTGGGCTTTCTTTCCCATTTCTTTAGGCTTTCTTTGGGCTTTCTTTCCCCTTTCTTTGGGCTTTCTTTCCCCTTTCTTTGGGCTTTCTTTCTCCTTTCTTTGAGCTTTCTTTCCCCTTTCTTTGGTCTTTCCTTCCCCTTTCTTTGGGCTTTCTTTCCCCTTTCTTTGGGCTTTCTTTGGGCTTTCTTTCCCCTTTCTTTGGGCTTTCTTTGGGCTTTCTTTCCCCTTTCTTTGGGCTTTCTTTCCCCTTTCTTTGGGCTTTCTCTCCCCTTTCTTTGGGCTTTCTTTGGGCTTTCTTTCCCCTTTCTTTGGGCTTTCTTTGGGCTTTCTTTACCCTGTCTTTGGGCTTTCTTTGGGCTTTCTTTCCCCTTTCTTTCCCCTTTCTTTGGGCTTTCATTCCCCTTTCTTTCCCATTTCTTTGGGCTTTCTTTCCCCTTTGTTTGGGCTTTCTTTCCCCTTTTTTTCCCCTTTCTTTGGGCTATCTTTCCCCCTTCTTTTCCCTTTCTTTTTGCTTTCTTTCCCCTTTCTTTCCCCTTTCTTGGGCTTTCTTTCCCCTTTCTTTCCCCTTTCTTTGGGCTTTCTTTCCCCTTTCTTTGGGCTTTCTTTCCCCTTTCTTTGGGTTTTCTTTGGGCTTTCTTTGGGCTTTCTTTCCCCTTTCTTTGGGCTTTCTTTCCCCTTTCTTTGGGCTTTCTTTCCCCTTTCATTGGGCTTTCTTTCCATTTTCTTTGGGCTTTCTTTCCCCTTTCTTTGGGCTTTCTTTCCCCTTTCTTTGGGCTTTCTTTCCCCTTTCTTTGGGCTTTCTTTGGGCTTTCCTTCCCCTTTCTTTGGGCTTTCTTTCCCCTTTCTTTGGCTTTCTTTCCCCTTTCTTTGGTCTTTCTTTGTGCTTTCTTTCCCCTTTCTTTGGGCTTTCTTTCCCCTTTCTTTGGGCTTTCTTTCTCCTTTCTTGGGCTTTCTTTCCCATTTCTTTGGGCTTTCTTTCCCCTTTCTTTGGGCTTTCTTTCCCCTTTCATTGGGCTTTCTTTCCCTTTTCTTTGGGCTTTCTTTCGCCTTTCTTTGGGCTTTCTTTCCCCTTTCTTTGGGCTTTCTTTCCCCTTTCTTGGGCTTTCTTTCCCCTTTCTTTGGGCCTTCTTTCCCCTTTCTTTCCCCTTTCTTTCCCCTTTCTTTCCCCTTTCTTTCCCCTTTCTTTGGGCGTTCTTTCCCCTTTCTTTCCCCTTTTTTCCCCCTTTTTTGTGCTTTCTTTCCCCTTTCTTTGAGCTTTCTTTCCCCTTTCTTTGGGCTTTCTTTCCCCTTTCTTTGGGCTTTTTTTCCCCTTTCTTTGGGCTTTCTTTGGGCATTCTTTGGGCTTTCTTTCCCCTTTCTTTGAGCTTTCTTTCCCCTTTCTTTGGGCTTTCTTTCAACTTTCTTTGGGCTTTCTGTGGGCTTTCTTTGGGCTTTCTTTGGGCTTTCTTTCCCGTTTCTTTGGGCTTTCTTTCCCCTTTCTTTGGGCTTTCTTTCCCCTTTCTTTGGGCTTTCTTTCCCATTTCTTTGGGCTTTCTTTCCTCTTTCTTTCCCCCTTTCTTTCTCCTTTCTTTTCCCTTTCTTTCCCCTTTCTTTCCCCATTCTTTCCCCTTTCTTTCCCCTTTCTTTGGGCTTTAATTGGGCTTTCTTTCCCATTTCTTTGGGCTTTCTTTCCCATTTCTATGGGCTTTCTTTCCCTTTCTTTGGGCTTTCTTTGGGCATTCTTTTGGGCTTACTTTGGGCTCTCTTTCCCCTTTCTTTGGGCTTTCTTTCCCCTTTCTTTGGGCTTTCTTTCCCCTTTCTTTGGGTTTTCTTTGGGCTTTCTTTGGGCTTTCTTTCCCCTTTCTTTGGGCTTTCTTTCCCCTTTCTTTGGGCTTTCTTTCCCCTTTCTTTCCCCTTTCTTTCCCCTTTCTTTCCCAATTCGTTCCCCTTTCTATCCCCTTTCTTTCCCATTCTTTCTCCTTTCTTTTCCCTTTCTTTCCCCTTTCTTTCCCATTCTTTCCCATTTCTTTCCCCTTTCTTTGGGCTTTATTTGTGCTTTCTTTCCCCTTTCTTTGGGCTTTCTTTCCCCTTTCTTTCCCCTTTCTTTCCCCTTCTTTGGTGCTTTCTTTCCCCTTTCTTTGAGCTTTCTTTCCCCTTTCTTTGGGCTTTCTTTCCCCTTTCTTTGGGCTTTCTTTCCCCTTTCCTTGGGCTTTCTTTGGGCATTCTTTGGGCCTTCTTTCCCCTTTCTTTGGCTTTCTTTCCCCTTTCTTTGGGCTTTCTTTCCCCTTTCTTTACCCTTTCTTCCCCCTTTCTTTCCCCTTTTTTTCCCCTTTCTTTCCCCTTTCTTTCCCCTTCCTTTCCCCTTTCTTTGGGCTTTCTTTCCTCTTACTTTGGCTTTCTTTGGGCTTTCTTTGGGCTTTCTTTGGACTTTCTTTACCCTTTCTTTCCCCTTTCTTTGGGCTTTCTTTCCCTTTCTTTGGGCTTTCTTTCCCCTTTCTTTCCCCTTTCTTTGGGGTTTCTTTCCCCTTTCTTTGGGCTTTCTTTGGGCTTTCTTTCCCCCTTTCTTTGCGCTTTCTTTGGGCTTTCTTTACCCTGTCTTTGGGCTTTCTTTGGGCTTTCTTTCCCCTTTCTTTCCCCTTTCTTTGGGCTTTCATTCCCCTTTCTTCCCATTTCTTTGGGCTTTCTTTTCCCCTTTGTTTGGGCTTTCTTTCCCCTTTTTTTCCCCTTTCTTTGGGCTATCTTTCCCCCTTCTTTTCCTTTCTTTTTGCTTTCTTTCCCCTTTCTTTCCCCTTTCTTTGGGCTTTCTTTCCCCTTTCTTTCCCCTTTCTTTGGGCTTTCTTTCCCCTTTCTTTGGGCTTTCTTTCCCCTTTCTTTGGGTTTTCTTTGGGCTTTCTTTGGGCTTTCTTTCCCCTTTCTTTGGGCTTTCTTTCCCCTTTCTTTGGGCTTTCTTTCCCCTTTCATTGGGCTTTCTTTCCATTTTCTTTGGGCTTTCTTTCGCCTTTCTTTGGGCTTTCTTTCCCCTTTCTTTGGGCTTTCTTTCCCCTTTCTTTGGGCCTTCTTTCCCCTTTCTTTCCCCTTTCTTTCCCCTTTCTTTCCCCTTTCTTTCCCCTTTCTTTGGGCGTTCTTTCCCCTTTCTTTCCCCTTTTTTTCCCCTTTTTTTGTGCTTTCTTTCCCCTTTCTTTGAGCTTTCTTTCCCTTTCTTTGGGCTTTCTTTCCCCTTTCTTTGGGCTTTTTTTCCCCCTTTCTTTGCGCTTTCTTTGTGCATTCTTTGGGCTTTCTTTCCCTTTCTTTGAGCTTTCTTTCCCCTTTCTTTGGGCTTTCTTTGCCCTTTCTTTCCCCTTTCTTCCCCCTTTCTTTCCCCTTTCTTTCCCCTTTCTTTCCCCTTTCTTTCCCCTTTCTTTCCCCTTTTTTTGTGCTTTCTTTCCCCTTTCTTTGGGCTTTCTTTCAACTTTCTTTGGCTTTCTGTGGGCTTTCTTTGGGCTTTCTTTGGGCTTTCTTTCCCCTTTCTTTGGGCTTTCTTTCCCCTTTCTTTGGGCTTTCTTTCCCCTTTCTTTGGGCTTTCTTTCCCATTTCTTTGGGCTTTCTTTCCCCTTTCTTTCCCCTTTCTTTCTCCTTTCTTTTCCCTTTCTTTCCCCTTTCTTTCCCATTCTTTCCCCTTTCTTTCCCTTTCTTTGGGCTTTAATTGGGCTTTCTTTCCCCTTTCTTTGGGCTTTCTTTCCCATTTCTATGGGCTTTCTTTCCCCTTTCTTTGGGCTTTCTTTGGGCATTCTTTGGGCTTACTTTGGGCTCTCTTTCCCCTTTCTTTGGGCTTTCTTTCCACTTTCTTTGGGCTTTCTTTCCCCTTTCTTTGGGCTTTCTTTCCCCTTTCTTTGGGTTTTCTTTGGGCTTTCTTTGGGCTTTCTTTCCCCTTTCTTTGGGCTTATTTCCCCTTTCTTTGGGCTTACTTTGGGCTCTCTTTCCCCTTTCTTTGGGCTTTCTTTCCCCTTTCTTTCCCCTTTCTTTCCCCTTTCTTTCCCCTTTCTTTCCCCTTTCTTTCCCAATTCTTTCCCCTTTCTTTCCCCTTTCTTTCCCCATTCTTTCTCCTTTCTTTTCCCTTTCTTTCCCCTTTCTTTCCCCATTCTTTCCCCTTTCTTTCCCCTTTCTTTGGGCTTTATTTGTGCTTTCTTTCCCCTTTCTTTGGCTTTCTTTCCCATTTCTTTCCCCTTTCTTTCCCCTTCTTTGGTGCTTTCTTTCCCTGTCTTTGAGCTTTCTTTCCCCTTTCTTTGGGCTTTCTTTCCCCTTTGTTTGGGCTTTCTTTTGGCTTTCTTTCCCCTTTCTTTGGGCTTTCTTTCCCCTTTCTTTGGGCTTTCTTTCCCTTTCTTTACCCTTTCTTCCCCCTTTCTTTCCCTTTCTTTCCCCTTTCTTTCCCCTTTCTTTCCCCTTTCTTTGGGCTTACTTTCCTCTTACTTTGGGCTTTCTTTGGGCTTTCTTTGGGCTTTCTTTGGACTTTCTTTACACTTTCTTTCCCCTTTCTTTGGGCTTTCTTTCCCCTTTCTTTGGGCTTTCTTTCCCCTTTCTTTCCCTTTCTTTGGGGTTTCTTTCCCCTTTCTTTGGGCTTTCTTTTGGCTTTCTTTCCCCTTTCTTTGGGCTTTATTTGGCTTTCTTTCCCATTTCTTTAGGCTTTCTTTGGGCTTTCTTTCCCCTTTCTTTGGCTTTCTTTCCCCTTTCTTTGGGCTTTCTTTCTCCTTTCTTTGAGCTTTCTTTCCCCTTTCTTTGGTCTTTCCTTCCCCTTTCTTTGGGCTTTCTTTCCCCTTTCTTTGGGCTTTCTTTGGGCTTTCTTTCCCCTTTCTTTGGGCTTTCTTGGGCTTTCTTTCCCCTTTCTTTGGGCTTTCTTTCCCCTTTCTTTGGGCTTTCTCTCCCCTTTCTTTGGGCTTTCTTTGGGCTTTCTTTCCCCTTTCTTTGGGCTTTCTTTGGGCTTTTCTTTCCCCGTTCTTTGGGCTTTCTTTCAACTTTCTTTGGGCTTTCTGTGGGCTTTCTTTGGGCTTTCTTTGGGCTTTCTTTCCCCTTTCTTGGCTTTCTTTCCCCTTTCTTTGGGCTTTCTTTCCCCTTTCTTTGGGCTTCTTTCCCATTTCTTTGGGCTTTCTTTGGGCTTTCTTTACCCTGTCTTTGGGCTTTCTTTGGGCTTTCTTTCCCCTTTCTTTCCCCTTTCTTTGGATTTCATTCCCCTTTCTTTCCTATTTCTTTGGACTTTCTTTCCCCTTTCTTTCCCCTTTCTTTGGACTTTCTTTGGGCTTTCTTTCCCCTTTGTTTGGGCTTTCTTTCCCCTTTTTTTCCCCTTTCTTTGGGCTATCTTTCCCCCTTTTTTTCCCTTTCTTTTTGCTTTCTTTCCCCTTTCTTTCCCCTTTCTTTGGGCTTTCTTTCCCCTTTCTTTCCCCTTTCTTTGGGCTTTCTTTCCCCTTTCTTTGGCTTTCTTTCCCCTTTCTTTGGGCTTTCTTTCGCTTTCTTTGGGATTTCTTTGGCTTTCTTTGGGCTTTCTTTCCCCTTTCTTTGGGCTTTCTTTGGGCTTTCTTTCCCCTTTCTTTGGGCTTTCTTTGGGCTTTCTTTCCCCTTTCTTTGGGCTTTCTTTCCCCTTTTCTTTTTGCTTTCTTTCCCCTTTCTTTGGGCTTTCTTTCCCCTTTCTTTGTGCCTTCTTTCCCATTTCTTTGAACTTTCTTGGGCTTTCTTTCCCATTTCTTTGGACTTTCTTTGGGCTTTCTTTCCCTTTCTTTGGGCTTTCTTTCCCCTTTCTTTGGGCTTTCTTTCTCCTTTCTTTGGGCTTTCTTTACCATTTCTTTGGGCTTTCTTTCCCCTTTCTTTGGGATTTATTTGGGCTTTCTTTCCCCTTTCTTTGGGCTTTCTTTCCCTTTTCTCTGGGCTTTCTTTCGCCTTTCTTTGGGATTTCTTTCCCCTTTCTTTCCCCTTTCTTTCCACTTTCTTTGGGCTTTCTTTGGGCTTTCTTTCCCCTTTCTTTGGGCTTTCATTCCCCTTTCTTTGGGCTTTCTTTCCCCTTTCTTTGGGCCTTCTTTCCCCTTTCTTTCCCCTTTCTTTCCCCTTTCTTTCCCCTTTCTTTGGGCTTTCTTTCCCCTTTCTTTGTGCTTTCTTTCCCCTTTCTTTGGGCTTTCTCTCTCCTTTCTTTGGGCTTTCTTTTCCCTTTCTTTGGCTTTCTTTGGGCTTTCTTTCCCCTTTCTTTGGGCTTTCTTTCCCCTTTCTTTGGGCTTTCTTTCCCCTTTCTTTCCCTTTCTTTCTCCTTTCTTTTCCTTTCTTTCCCCTTTCTTTCCCCATTCTTCCCCCTTTCTTTCCAATTTCTTTGGGCTTTAATTGGGCTTTCTTTCCCCTTTCTTTGGGCTTTCTTTCCCATTTCTTTGGGCTTTCTTTCCCCTTTCTTTTGCTTTCTTTGGGCATGCTTTGGGCTTACTTTGGGCTTACTTTGGGCTCTCTTTCCCCTTTCTTTGGGCTTTCTTTCCCCTTTCTTTGGGCTTTTTTTCCCCTTTCTTTGGGCTTTCTTTCCCCTTTCTTTGGGTTTTCTTTGGGCTTTCTTTGGGCTTTCTTTCCCCTTTCTTGGGCTTTCTTTCCCCTTTCTTTGGCTTTCTTTCCCCTTTCTTTCCCCTTTCTTTGGGCTTTCTTTCCCCTTTCTTTCCCCTTTCTTTCCCCTTTCTTTCCCCTTTCTTTCCCCTTTCTTTCCCTTTCTTTCCCAATTCTTTCCCCTTTCTTTCCCCTTTCTTTCCCCATTCTTTCTCCTTTCTTTTCCCTTTCTTTCCCCTTTCTTTCTCCATTCTTTCCCCTTTCTTTCCCCTTTCTTTGGGCTTTATTTGTGCTTTCTTTCCCCTTTCTTTGGGCTTTCTTTCCCCTTTCTTTCCCTTCTTTGGTGCTTTCTTTCCCCTTTCTTTGAGCTTTCTTTCCCTTTCTTTGGGTTTTCTTCCCTTTCTTTGGGCTTTCTTTCCCCTTTCTTTGGGCTTTCTTTGGGCTTTCTTTCCCCTTTCTTTGGGCTTTCTTTCCCCTTTCTTTGCGCTTTCTTTCCCCTTTCTTTCCACTTTCTTCCCCTTTCTTTCCCCTTTCTTTCCCCTTTCTTTCCCCTTTCTTTCCCCTTTCTTTCCCCTTTCTTTGGGCTTTCTTTCCTCTTTCTTTGGCTTTCTTAGGGCTTTCTTTGGGCTTTCTCTGGACTTTCTTTATCCTTTCTTTCCCCTTTCTGTGGGCTTTCTTTCTCCTTTCTTTGGACTTTCTTTCGGCTTTCTTTCCCTTTTCTTTGGGCTTTCTTTACCCTTTCTTTGGGCTTTCTTTGGGCTTTCTTTCCCTTTCTTTGGGCTTTCTTTGGGCTTTTTTTCCCCTTTCTTTGGGCTTTCTTTGGGCTTTCTTTCCCCTTTCTTTGGGCTTTCTTTCCCCTTTCTTTGGGCTTTCTTTCCCCTTTCTTTGGGCTTTCTTTGGGCTTTCTTTCCCCTTTCTTTGGGTTTCTTTCACTTTCTTTGGGCTTTCTGTGGGCTTTCTTTGGGCTTTCTTTCCCCTTTCTTTGGGCTTTCTTTGGGCTTTCTTTCCCTTTCTTTGGTCTTTCCTTCCCCTTTCTTTGGGCTTTCTTTCCCCTTTCTTTCCCCTTTCTTTGGGCTTTCTTTGGGCTTTCCTTCCCCTTTCTTTGGGCTTTCTTTGGGCTTTCTTTCCCCTTTCTTTGGGCTTTCTTTCCCCTTTCTTTGGGCTTTCTTTCCCCTTTCTTTGGGCTTTCTTTCCCCTTTCTTTGGGCTTTCTTTGGGCTTTCTTTGGGCTTTCTTTCCCCTTTCTTTGGGCTTTCTTTCCCCTTTCTTTGGGTTTCTTTCAACTTTCTTTGGGCTTTCTGTGGGCTTTCTTTGGGCTTTCTTTCCCCTTTCTTTGGGCTTTCTTTCCCCTTTCTTTGGGCTTTCTTTCCCCTTTCTTTGGGCTTTCTTTCCCATTTCTTTGGGCTTTCTTTCCCTTTCTTTGGGCTTTTTTTGGGCTTTCTTTACCCTGTCTTTGGGCTTTCTTTGGGCTCTCTTTCCCCTTTCTTTCCCCTTTCTTTGGGCTTTCATTCCCCTTTCTTTCCATTTCTTTGGGCTTTCTTTCCCCTTTCTTTCCCCTTTCTTTGGACTTTCTTTGGGCTTTCTTTCCCCTTTGTTTGGGCTTTCTTTCCCCTTTTATTCCCCTTTCTTTGGGCTATCTTTCCCCCTTTTTTTCCCTTTCTTTGGGCTTTCTTTCCCCTTTCTTTGGGCTTTCTTTCCCCTTTCTTTCCCCTTTCTTTCCCCTTTCTTTGGGCTTTCTTTCCCCTTTCTTTGGGCTTTCTTTGGGCTTTCTTTCCCCTTTCTTTAGGCTTTCTTTGGGCTTTCTTTCCCCTTTCTTTGGGCTTTCTTTCCCCTTTCTTTGGTCTGTTCTTTCCCCTTTCTTTGGCTTTCTTTCCCCTTTCTTTCCCCTTTCTTTGGGCTTTCTTTGGGCTTTCTTTCCCCTTTCTTTGGTCTTTCTTTCCCTTTCTTTGGGCTTTCTTTCCCCCTTTCTTTTAGCTTTCATCCCCTTTCTTTGGGCTTTCTTTCCCATTTCTTTCCCTTTTCTTTCCCCTTTCTTTCCCCTTTCTTTCCCCTTTCTTTCCCCTTTCTTTGGGGTTTCTTTCCCCTTTCTTTGGGCTTTCTTTCCCTTTCTTTGGGCTTTCTTTCCCCTTTCTTTGGGCTTTCCTTCCCCTTTCTTTGGGCTTTCTTTGGGCTTTCTTTACCCTGTCTTTGGGCTTTCTTTGGGCTTTCTTTCCCCTTTCTTTCCCCTTTCTTTGGGCTTTCATTCCCCTTTCTTTCCCATTTCTTTGGGCTTTCTTTCCCCTTTCTTTCCCCTTTTTTTTTGGACTTTCTTTGGCTTTCTTTCCCCTTTGTTTGGGCTTTCTTTCCCCTTTTATTCCCCTTTCTTTGGGTATCTTTCCCCCTTTTTTTCCCTTTCTTTGGGCTTTCTTTCCCCTTTATTTGGGCTTTCTTTCCCCTTTCTTTCCTCTTTCCTTGGGCTTTCTTTCCCCTTTCTTTGGCTTTCTTTCCCCTTTCTTTCCCCTTTCTTTCCCCTTTCATTCCACTTTCTTTCCCTTTCTTTCCCCTTTCTTTCCCCTTTCTTTGGGCTTTCTTTCCCTTTCTTTGTGCTTTCTTTGGGCTTTCTTTCCCCTTTCTTTGGGCTTTCTTTGGGCTTTCTTTCCCCTTTCTTTGGGCTTTCTTTCCCCTTTCTTTGGTCTTTTCTTTCCCCTTTCTTTGGGCTTTCTTTCCCCTTTCTTTCCCTTTCTTTGGGCTTTCTTTGGGCTTTCTTTCCCCTTCTTTGGTCTTTCTTTCCTCTTTCTTTGGGCTTTCTTTCCCCTTTCTTTGGGCTTTCTTTCCCCTTTCTTTGGCTTTCTTTCCCATTTCTTTCCCCTTTCTTTCCCCTTTCTTTCCCCTTTCTTTCCCCTTTCTTTGGGGTTTCTTTCCCCTTTCTTTGGGCTTTCTTTGGGCTTTCTTTGGGCTTTCTTTCCCCTTTCTTTGGGCTTTCTTTGGGCTTTCTTTCCCCTTTGTTTGGGCTTTCTTTCCCCTTTCTTTGGGCTTTCTTTGTCCTTTCTTTGGGGTTTCTTTCCCCTTTCTTTGGGCTTTCTTTCCCTTTTCTTTGAGCTTTCTTTCCCCTTTCTTTGGTCTTTCTTTCCCCTTTCTTTGGGCTTTCTTTCCCCTTTCTTTGGGCTTTCATTCCCCTTTCTTTGAGCTTTCTTTCCCCTTTCTTTGGGCTTTCTTTGGGCTTTCTTTCCCATTTCTATGGGCTTTCTATCGTCTTTCTTTGGGCTTTCTTTCCCCTTTCTTTGGGCTTTCTTTCCCCTTTCTTTGGGCTTTCTTTGGTCTTTCTTTCCCCATTCTTGGTGCTTTCTTTCCCCTTTCTTTGGGCTTTCTTTCCCCTTTCTTTGGCTTTCTTTCTCCTTTCTTTGGCTTTCTTCCGGCTTTCTTTGGCTTTCTTTGGGCTTTCTTTCCCTTTCTTTGGGCTTGCTTTCCCTTTCTTTGGGCTTGCTTTCCCCTTTCTTTGGGCTTTCTTTCCCCTTTCTTTCCCCTTTCTTTCTCCTTTCTTTGGGCTTTATTTCCCCTTTCTTTGTGCTTTCTTTCCCCTTTCTTTGGGCTTTCTCTCTCCTTTCTTTGGGCTTTCTTTCCCATTTCTTTGGGCATTCTTTCCCTTTCTTTGGCTTTCTTTGAGCTTTCATTCCCCTGTCTTTGGGCTTTCTTTGGGCTTTCTTTCCCCTTTCTTTCCCCTTTCTTTGGGCTTTCATTCCCCTTTCTTTCCCATTTCTTTGGGCTTTCTTTCCCCTTTCTTTCCCCTTTCTTTGGACTTTCTTTGGGCTTTCTTTCCGATTTGTTTGGGATTTCTTTCCCCTTTTATTCCCTTTCTTTGGGCTATCTTTCCACCTTCTTTTCCCTTTCTTTGGCTTTCTTTCCCCTTTCTTTCCCCTTTCCTTGGGCTTTCTTTCCCCTTTCTATCCCCTTTCATTGGGCTTTCTTTCCACTTTCTTTCCCCTTTCTTTGGGCTTTCTTTCCCCTTTTCTTTGGGCTTTCTTTCCCCTTTCTTTGGGCTTTTTTTCCCCTTTCTTTGGGCTTTCTTTCCCTTTCTTTGGTCTGTTCTTTCCCCTTTCTTTGGGCCTTCTTTCCCCTTTCTTTCCCCTTTCTTTGGGCTTTCTTTGGGCTTTCTTTCCCCTTTCTTTGGTCTTTCTTTTCCCTTTCTTTGGGATTTCTTTCCCTTTCTTTGGGCTTTCTTTCCCCTTTCTTTGGGCTTTCTTTCCCCTTTCTTTCCCCTTTCTTTCCCCTTTCTTTCCCCTTTCTTTCCCCTTTCTTTGGGGTTTCTTTGGGCTTTCTTTCCCCTTTCTTTGGGCTTTATTTGGGCTTTCTTTCCATTTCTTTAGGCTTTCTTTGGGCTTTCTTTCCCCTTTCTTTGGGCTTTCTTTCCACTTTCTTTGGGCTTTCTTTCTCCTTTCTTTGAGCTTTCTTTCCCCTTTCTTTGGTCTTTCCTTCCCCTTTCTTTGGGCTTTCTTTCCCCTTTCTTGGGCTTTCTTTGGGCTTTCTTTCCCCTTTCTTTGGGCTTTCTTTGGGCTTTCTTTCCCCTTTCTTTGGGCTTTCTTTCCCCTTTCTTTGGGCTTTCTTTCCCCTTTCTTTGGGCTTTCTTTGGGCTTTCTTTGGGCTTTCTTTCCCCTTTCTTTGGGCTTTCTTTGGGCTTTCTTTCCCCTTTCTTTGGGCTTTCTTTCAACTTTCTTTGGGCTTTCTGTGGGCTTTCTTTAGGCTTTCTTTGGGCTTTCTTTCCCCTTTCTTTGGGCTTTCTTTCCCCTTTCTTTGGCTTTCTTTCCCTTTCTTTGGGCTTTCTTTCCCATTTATTTGGGCTTTCTTTGGGCTTTCTTTACCCTGTCTTTGGGCTTTCTTTGGGCTTTCTTTCCCCTTTCTTTCCCCTTTCTTTGGGCTTTCATTCCACTTTCTTTCCCATTTCTTTGGCTTTCTTTCCCCTTTCTTTCCCCTTTCTTTGGACTTTCTTTGGGCTTTCTTTCCCCTTTGTTTGGGCTTTCTTTCCCCTTTTTTTCTCCTTTCTTTGGGCTATCTTTCCCCCTTTTTTTCCCTTTCTTTGGCTTTCTTTCCCTTTCTATCCCCTTTCTTTGGGCTTTCTTTCCCCTTTCTTTCCCCTTTCTTTGGGCTTTCTTTCCCCTTTCTTTGGGCTTTCTTTCCCCTTTCTTTGGGCTTTCTTTCGGCTTTCTTTGGGATTTCTTTGGGCTTTCTTTGGGCTTTCTTTCCCTTTCTTTGGGCTTTCTTTGGGCTTTCTTTCCCCTTTCTTTGGGCTTTCTTTGGCTTTCTTTCCCCTTTCTTTGGGCTTTCTTTCCCCTTTTCTTTTTGCTTTCTTTCCCCTTTCTTTGGGCTTTCTTTCCCCTTTCTTTGTGCCTTCTTTCCCATTTCTTTGAGCTTTCTTTGGGTTTTCTTTCCCATTTCTTTGGACATTCTTTGTTCTTTCTTTCCCCTTTCTTTGGGCTTTCTTTCCCGTTTCTTTGGGCTTTCTTTCTCCTTTCTTTGGGCTTTCTTTACCATTTTTTTGGGCTTTCTTTCCCCTTTCTTTGGGCTTTATTTGGGCTTTCTTTCCCCTTTCTTTGGGCTTTCTTTCCCTTTTCTTTGGGCTTTCTTTCGCCTTTCTTTGGCTTTCTTTCCCCTTTCTTTCCCCTTTCTTTCCAGTTTCTTTGGCTTTCTTTGGGCTTTCTTTCCCCTTTCTTTGGGCTTTCATTCCCCTTTCTTTGGCTTTCTTTCCCCTTTCTTTGGGCCTTCTTTCCCCTTTCTTTGGGCTTTCTTTCCCTTTCTTTGGGCTTGCTTTCCCCTTTCTTTGGGCTTTCTTTCCCCTTTCTTTGGGCTTTCTTTCCTCTTTCTTTGGGCTTTCTCTCTCCTTTCTTTGGGCTTTCTTTCCCCTTTCTTTGGGCTTTCTTTGGGCTTTCTTTCCCCTTTCTTTGGGCTTTCTTCTCCTTTCTTTGGGCTTTCTTTCCCCTTTCTTTGGGCTTTCTTTGGGCTTTCTTTCCCCTTTCTTTGGGCTTTCTTTCCCCTTTCTTTGGGCTTTCTTTCCCCTTTCTTTGGGCTTTCTTTCCCCTTTTCTTTTTGCTTTCTTTCCCCTTTCTTTGGGCTTTCTTTCCCCTTTCTTTGTGCCTTCTTTCCAATTTCTTTGAGCTTTCTTTGGGTTTTCTTTCCCATTTCTTTGGACTTTCTTTGGGCTCTCTTTCCGCTTTCTTTGGGCTTTCTTTCCCCTTTCTTTGGGCTTTCTTTCTCCTTTCTTTGGGCTTTCTTTACCATTTCTTTGGGCTTTCTTTCCCCTTTCTTTGGGCTTTATTTGGGCTTTCTTTCCCCTTTCTTTGGGCTTTCTTTCCCTTTTCTTTGGGCTTTCTTTCGCCTTTCTTTGGGCTTTCTTTCCCCTTTCTTTCCCCTTTCTTTCCACTTTCTTTGGGCTTTCTTTGGGCTTTCTTTCCCCTTTCTTTGGGCTTTCTTTCCCCTTTCTTTGGGCTTTCTCTCTCCTTTCTTTGGGCTTTCTTTCCCCTTTCTTTGGGCTTTCTTTGGGCTTTCTTTCCCCTTTCTTTGGGCTTTCTTTCTCCTTTCTTTGGGCTTTCTTTCCCCTTTCTTTGGGCTTTCTTTCCCCTTTCTTTGGGCTTTCTTTCCCCTTTCTTTGGGCTTTCTTTCCCCTTTCTTTGGGCTTTCTTTCCCCTTTCTTTGGGCTTTCTTTCCCCTTTCTTTCCCCTTTCTTTCTCCTTTCTTTTCCCTTTCTTTCCCCTTTCTTTCCCCATTCTTTCCCCTTTCTTTCCACTTTCTTTGGGTTTTAATTGGGCTTTCTTTCCCCTTTCTTTGGGCTTTCTTTCCCATTTCTTTGGCTTTCCTTCCCCTTTCTTTGGGCATTCTTTGGGCTTACTTTGGGCTCTCTTTCCCCTTTCTTTGGGCTTTCTTTCCCCTTTCTTTGGGCTTTCTTTCCCCTTTCTTTGGGCTTTCTTTCCCTTTCTTTGGGTTTTCTTTGGGCTTTCTTTGGGCTTTCTTTCCCCTTTCTTTGGGCTTTCTTTCCCCTTTCTTTGGGCTTTCTTTCCCTTTTCTTTCCCCTTTCTTTGGCTTTCTTTCCCCTTTCTTTCCCCTTTCTTTCCCCTTTCTTTCCCCTTTCTTTCCCAATTCTTTCCCCTTTCTTTCCCCTTTCTTTCCCCATTCTTTCTCCTTTCTTTTCCCTTTCTTTCCCCTTTCTTTCCCCATTATTTCCCCTTTCTTTCCCCTTTCTTTGGGCTTTATTTGTGCTTTCTTTCCCCTTTCTTTGGCTTTCTTTCCCCTTTCTTTCCCCTTCTTGGTGCTTTCTTTCCCCTTTCTTTGAGCTTTCTTTCCCCTTTCTTTGGGCTTTCTTTCCCCTTTCTTTGAGCTTTCTTTCCCCTTTCTTTGGCTTTCTTTGGGCCTTCTTTGGGCTTTCTTTCCCCTTTCTTTGGGCTTTCTTTCCTCTTTCTTTGTGCTTTCTTTCCCCTTTCTTTCCCCTTTCTTCCCCCTTTCTTTCCCGTTTCTTTCCCCTTTCTTTCCTCTTTCTTTCCCCTTTCTTTCCCTTTCTTTGGGCTTTCTTTCCTCTTTCTTTGGGCTTTCTTTTGCTTTCTTTGGACTTTCTTTACCCTTTCTTTCCCCTTTCTTTGGGCTTCCTTTCTCCTTTCTTTGGACTTTCTTTGGGCTTTCTTTCCCTTTTCTTTGGGCTTTCTTTACCCTTTCTTTGGGCTTTCTTTGGCTTTCTTTCCCCTTTCTTTGGGCTTTCTTTGGGCTTTTTTCCCCTTTCTTTGGGCTTTCTTTGGGCATTCTTTCCCCTTTCTTTGGGCTTTCTTTCCCTTTTCTTTGGGCTTTCTTTCGCTTTTCTTTGTCCTTTCTTTCCCCTTTCTTTGGGCTTTCTTTCCCCTTTCTTTGGGCTTTCTTTGGGCTTTCCTTCCCTTTCTTTGGGCTTTCTTTCCCCTTTCTTTGGGCTTTCTTTCCCCTTTCTTTGGGCTTTCTTTGTGCTTTCTTTCCCCTTTCTTTGGGCTTTCTTTCCCCTTTCTTTGGGCTTTCTTTCTCCTTTCTTTGGGCTTTCTTTCCCATTTCTTTGGGCTTTCTTTCCCCTTTCTTTGGGCTTTCTTTCCCCTTTCATTGGGCTTTCTTTCCCTTTTCTTTGGGCTTTCTTTCGCCTTTCTTTGGCTTTCTTTCCCCTTTCTTTGGGCTTTCTTTCCCCTTTCTTTGGGCTTTCTTTCCCCTTTCTTTGGGCCTTCTTTCCCCTTTCTTTCCCCTTTCTTTCCCCTTTCTTTCCCCTTTCTTTCCCCTTTCTTTGGGCGTTCTTTCCCCTTTCTTTCCCCTTTTTTTCCCCTTTTTTTGTGCTTTCTTTCCCCTTTCTTTGAGCTTTCTTTCCCTTTCTTTGGGCTTTCTTTCCCTTTCTTTGGGCTTTTTTTCCCCTTTCTTTGGGCTTTCTTTGGGCATTCTTTGGGCTTTCTTTCCCCTTTCTTTGAGCTTTCTTTCCCCTTTCTTTGGGCTTTCTTTCAACTTTCTTTGGGCTTTCTGTGGGCTTTCTTTCCCCTTTCTTTTGGCTTTCTTTCCCCTTTCTTTGGGCTTTCTTTCCCCTTTCTTTGGCTTTCTTTCCCATTTCTTTGGGCTTTCTTTCCCCTTTCTTTCCCCTTTCTTTCTCCTTTCTTTTCCCTTTCTTTCCCCTTTCTTTCCCCATTCTTTCCCCTTTCTTTCCCTTTCTTTGGGCTTTAATTGGGCTTTCTTTCCCCTTTCTTTGGGCTTTCTTTCCCATTTCTATGGGCTTTCTTTCCCCTTTCTTTGGGCTTTCTTGGGCATTCTTTTGGGCTTACTTTGGGCTCTCTTTCCCCTTTCTTTGGGCTTTCTTTCCCCTTTCTTTGGGCTTTCTTCCCCTTTCTTTGGGTTTTCTTTGGGCTTTCTTTGGGCTTTCTTTCCCCTTTCTTTGGGCTTTCTTTCCCCTTTCTTTGGGCTTTCTTTCCCCTTTCTTTCCCCTTCTTTGGGCTTTCTTTCCCCCTTTCTTTGGGCTTTCTTTCCCCTTTCTTTCCCCTTTCTTCCCCTTTCTTTCCAATTCGTTCCCCTTTCTATCCCTTTCTTTCCCCATTCTTTCTCCTTTCTTTCCCTTTCTTTCCCCTTTCTTTCCCCATTCTTTCCCATTTCTTTCCCCTTTCTTTGGGCTTTATTTGTGCTTTCTTTCCCCTTTCTTTGGGCTTTCTTTCCCCTTTCTTTCCCCTTTCTTTCCCCTTCTTTGGTGCTTTCTTTCCCTTTCTTTGAGCTTTCTTTCCCCTTTCTTTGGGCTTTCTTTCCCCTTTCTTTGGGCTTTCTTTCCCCTTTCCTTGGGCTTTCTTTGGGCATTCTTTGGGCTTTCTTTCCCCTTTCTTTGGGCTTTCTTTCCCCTTTCTTTGGGCTTTCTTTCCCCTTTCTTTACCCTTTCTTCCCCCTTTCTTCCCCTTTCTTTCCCCTTTCTTTCCCCCTTTCTTTCCCCTTTCTTTCCCTTTCTTTCCCCTTCCTTTCCCCTTTCTTTGGGCTTTCTTTCCTCTTACTTTGGGCTTTCTTTGGGCTTTCTTTGGGCTTTCTTTGGACTTTCTTTACCCTTTCTTTCCCCTTTCTTTGGGCTTTCTTTCCCCTTTCTTTGGGCTTTCTTTCCCCTTTCTTTCCCCTTTCTTTCCCCTTTCTTTGGGGTTTCTTTCCCCTTTCTTTGGGCTTTCTTTGGGCTTTCTTTCCCCTTTCTTTGGGCTTTCTTTGGGCTTTCTTTACCCTGTCTTTGGGCTTTCTTTGGGCTTTCTTTCCCCTTTCTTTCCCCTTTCTTTGGGCTTTCATTCCCCTTTCTTTCCCATTTCTTTGGGCTTTCTTTCCCCTTTCTTTCCCCTTTCTTTGGACTTTCTTTGGGCTTTCTTTCCCCTTTGTTTGGGCTTTCTTTCCCCTTTTTTTCCCCTTTCTTTGGGCTATCTTTCCCCCTTTTTTTCCCTTTCTTTTTGCTTTCTTTCCCCTTTCTTTCCCCTTTCTTTGGGCTTTCTTTCCCCTTTCTTTCCCCTTTCTTTGGGCTTTCTTTCCCCTTTCTTTGGGTTTTCTTTGGGCTTTCTTTGGGCTTTCTTTCCCCTTTCTTTGGGCTTTCTTTCCCCTTTCTTTGGGCTTTCTTTCCATTTTCTTTGGGCTTTCTTTCCATTTTCTTTGGGCTTTCTTTCGCCTTTCTTTGGGCTTTCTTTCCCCTTTCTTTGGGCTTTCTTTCCCCTTTCTTTGGGCCTTCTTTCCCCCTTTCTTTCCCCTTTCTTTCCCCCTTTCTTTCCCCTTTCTTTCCCCTTTCTTTGGGCGTTCTTTCCCCTTTCTTTCCCCTTTTTTTCCCCTTTTTTTGTGCTTTCTTTCCCCTTTCTTTGAGCTTTCTTTCCCCTTTCTTTGGCTTTCTTTCCCCTTTCTTTGGCTTTTTTTCCCCTTTCTTTGCGCTTTCTTTGGGCATTCTTTGGGCTTTCTTTCCCCTTTCTTTGAGCTTTCTTTCCCCTTTCTTTGGGCTTTCTTTCCCCTTTCTTTCCCCTTTCTTCCCCCTTTCTTTCCCCTTTCTTTCCCTTTCTTTCCCCTTTCTTTGGGCTTTAATTGGGCTTTCTTTCCCCTTTCTTTGGGCTTTCTTTCCCATTTCTATGGGCTTTCTTTCCCTTTCTTTG
>NW_027043124.1:0-51725 GCF_036013475.1 Columba livia
GAAAGAAGTAAGAAAGAAGTAAGAAAGAAGTAAGAAAGAAGTAAGAAAGAAGTAGAAGAAGTAAGAAGAATGAAGAAAGAAGTAAGAAAGAAGTAAGAAGAAGTAAGAAAAGAGTAAGAAAGAAGAAAGAAAGAAGTAAGAAAGAATTATGAAAGAAGAAAGAAAGAAGAAAAAAAGAAGTAAGAAAGAAGTACTAAAGAAGTAAGAAAGAAGTAAGAAGAAAGAAGAAAGAAGAAATAAAGAACAAAGAAGTAAGAAAGAAGTAAGAAAGAAGTAAGAAAGAAGTAAGAAAGAAGTAAGAAAGAAGTAAGAAAGAAGTAAGAAAGAAAGAAGAAAGAAGTAAGAAAGAAGTAAGAAAGAAGTAAGAAAGAAGTAAGATAGAAGTAAGAAGGAATGAAGAAAGAAGTAAGAAAGAGTAAGAAAGAAGTAAGAAAGAAGTAAGAAGGAAGAAGAAAGAAAGAAGAATGAAGTAAGAAAGAAGTAAGAAAGAAGAAAGAATGAACTAAGAAAGAAGTAAGAAAGAAGTAAGAAAGACGTAAGAAAGAAGTAAGAAAGAAGTAAGAAAGAAGTAAGAAAGGAAGAAGAAAGAAAGAAGAATGAAGTAAGAAAGAAGTAAGAAAGAAGTAAGAAAGAAGAAAGAAAGAATTAAGAAAGAAGAAGAAAGAAGTAAGAAAGAAGTAAGAAAGTAGTAGGAAAGAAGTAAGAAAGAAGTAAGAAAGAAAGAAGAAAGAAGTAAGAAAGAAGTAAGAAAGAAGTAAGAAAGAAGTAAGGAAGAAAGAAGAAAGAAGTAAGAAAGAAGAAAGATAGAAGAAAGAAGTAAGAAAGAAGTAAGAAAGAAGTAAGAAGAAGTAAGAAAGAAGTAAGAAAGAAGTAAGAAGGAATGAAGAAAGAAGTAAGAAGAAGTAAGAAAGGAGAAAGAAGTAAGAAAGAAGTAAGAAAGAAGTAAGAAAGGAAGAAGAAAGAAAGAAGAATGAAGTAAGAAAGAAGTAAGAA
This sequence comes from Columba livia, assembly GCF_036013475.1. Lineage (NCBI taxonomy): Eukaryota > Metazoa > Chordata > Aves > Columbiformes > Columbidae > Columba > Columba livia. The sequence continues at coordinate 994 of NW_027043124.1, forward strand.
AGAAGTAAGAAAGAGAAAGAAAGAATTAAGAAAGAAGAAAGAAAGAAGTAAGAAAGAAGTAAGAAAGTAGTAGGAAAGTAGTAAGAAAGAAGTAAGAAAGAAAGAAGAAAGAAGTAAGAAGAAGTAAGAAGAAGTAAGAAGAAAGAAGAAAGAAGTAAGAAAGAAGAAAGATAGAAGAAAGAAGTAAGAAAGAAGTAAGAAGAAGTAAGAAAGAAGGTAAGAAAGAAGTAAGAAAGAAGTAAGAAAGAAGTAAGAAGGAATGAAGAAAGAAGTAAGAAAGAAGTAAGAAAGGAGAAAGAAGTAAGAAAGAAGTAAGAAAGAAGTAAGAAAGAAGTAAGAAAGAAAGAAGAAAGAAGTAAGAAAGAAGTAAGAAAGAAGCAAGAAAGAAGTAAGAAATAAGAAAGAAAGAATTAAGAAGAAGAAAGAAAGACCTAAAATAGAAGAAAGTTAGAAGTAAGAAAGATGTAAGAAAGAAAGAAGAAAGAAGTAAGAAAGAAGTAAGAAAGAAGTAAGAAAGAAGAAAAAAGAAGTTAGAATGAAGTAAGAAAGAAGTAAGAAGAAGAAAGAAAGAAGTAAGAAAGAAGTAAGAAAGAAGTAAGAAAGACAGAAGTAAGAAAGAAGTAAGAAAGAAGTAAGAAAGAAGTAAGAAAGAAAGAAGAAAGAAGTAAGAAAGAAAGAAGGAAGAAGTATGAAAGAAGTAAGAAAGTAGTAAGAAAGAAGTAAGAAGAATGAAGAAGGAATGAAGAAAGAAGTAAGAAGAAGTAAGAAAGAAGTAAGAAAGAAGTAAGAAGAAGTAAGAAAGAGTAAGAAAGAAGTAAGAAAGAAAGAAGAAAGAAGTAAGAAAGAAGTAAGAAGAAGTAAGAAAGAAGTAAGAAAGAAGTAAGAAGGAATGAAGAAAGAAGTAAGAAAGAAGTAAGAAAGAAGTAAGAAAGAAGTAAGAAAGGAAGAAGAAAGAAAGAAGAATGAAGTAAGAAAGAAGTAAGAAAGAAGAAAGAAAGAACTAAGAAAGAAGAAAGAAAGAAGTAAGAAAGAAGTAAGAAAGAAGTAAGAAAGAAGTAAGAAAGAAGTAAGAAAGAAGTTAGAAAGAAGTAAGAAAGAAGTAAGAAAGAAGTAGGAAAGAAGTAAGAAAGAAGTAAGAAAGAAAGAAGAAAGAAGTAAGAAAGAAGTAAGAAAGAAATAAGAAAGAAGTAAGAAAGAAGTAAGAAAGAAGTAAGAAAGAAGTAAGAAAGAAGAAGAAAGAAGTAAGAAAGAAAGAAGTAAGAAGAAGAAAGAAGTATGAAAGAAGTAAGAAAGAAGAAATAAAGAAGTAGGAAGATGAAAGAAAGAAGTAAGAAGAGTAGGGAAGAAAGAAGAAGTAAGAAAGAAAGAAGAAAGAAGAAAGAAAGAAGTAAGAAAGAGGTAAGAAAGAAGTAAAAAGAAGTAAGAAATAAGTAAGAAGGAATGAAGAAAGAAGTAAGAAAGAAGTAAGAAAGAAGGAAGAAGAAGTAAGAAAGAAGTAAGAAAGAAGTATGAAAGAAAGAAGAAAGAAGTAAGAAAGAAGTAAGAAAGAAGAAAGAAAGAAGTAAGAAAGAAGAAGAAAGAAGTAAGAAAAGAAGTATGAAAGAAGTAAGAAAGAAGAAAAAAAAGAAGTAAGAAAGAAGTAAGAAAGAAGTAAGAAAGAAGTAAGAAAGAAGTAAGAAAGAAAGAAGAAAGAAGTAAGAAAGAAGAAAGAAAGAATAAGAAAGAAGTAAGAAAGAAGAAAAAAAGAAGTAAGAAAGAAGTAAGAAAGAAGTAAGAAAGAGAAAGAAGAAGTAAGAAAGAGGAAAGAAAGAAGTAAGAAAGAAGTAGGAAAGAAAGAAGAAAGAAGTGAGAAAGAAAGAAGAAAGAAGAAAGAAAGAAGTAAGAAAGAGCTAAGAAAGAAGTAAGAAAGAAGTAAGAAAGAAGTAAGAAGGAATGAAGAAAGGAAGTAAGAAAGAAGTAAGAAAGAAGTAAGACAGAAGTAAGAAAGAAGTAAGAAAGAAAGAAGAAAGAAGTAAGAAAGAAGTATGAAAGAAGTAAGAAAGAAGTAAGAATGAAGAAAGAAAGAAGTAAGAAAGAAGTATGAAAGAAGTAAGAAAGAAGTAAGAAAGAAGTAAGAAAGAAGTGAGAAAGAAAGAAGAAAGAATTAAGAAAGAAGTAAGAAAAAAGTAAGAAAGAAGTAAGAAAGAAGAAAGAAAGAAGTAAGAAGAAGAAGGAAAGAAGAAGAAAGAAGAAGAAAGAAAAAAGTAAGAAATAAGTAAGAAAGAAGTAAGAAAGAAGTAAGAAGAAAGAAGAAAGAAGTAAGAAAGAAGAAAGAAAGATAGAAGAAAGAAGTAAGAAAGAAGTAAGAAAGAAAGAAGTAAGAAAGAAGTAAGAAAGAAGTAAGAAAGAAGTAAGAAAGAAGTAAGAAGGAATGAAGAAAGAAGTAAGAAAGAAGTTAGAAAGAAGAAAGAAGTTAGAAAGAAGTAAGAAAGAAGAAAGAAAGAAGTAAGAAAGAAGTAAGAAAGAAGTGAGAAAGAAAGAAGAAAGAATTAAGAAAGAAGTAAGAAAAAAGTAAGAAAGAAGTAAGAAAGAAGAAAGAAAGAAGTAAGAAAGAAGAAAGAAGAAGAAAGAAAGAAGAAAGAAAAAAGTAAGAAAGAAGTAAGAAAGAAGTAAGAAAGAAGTAAGAAAGAAAGAAGAAAGAAGTAAGAAAGAAGTAAGAAAGAAGTAAGAAAGAAGAAAGAAAGAAGTAAAAAAGAATTATGAAAGAAGTAAGAACAAGAAAAAAAGAAGTAAGAAAGAAGTAAGAAAGAAGAAGAAAGAAGTAAGAAGAAAGAAAGAAGTAAGAAAGAAATTAAGAAAGAAGTAAGAAAGAAGTAAGATAGAAGTAAGAAGGAATGAAGAAAGAAGTAAGAAAGAAGTAAGAAAGAAGTAAGAAAGAAGTAAGAAAGAAGTAAGAAAGAAGTAAGAAAGGAAGAAGAAAAAAGAAGAATGAAGTAGAAAGAAGTAAGAAAGAAGTAAGAAAGAAGAAAGAAAGAAAGAGAAAGAAGTAAGAAAGAAAGAAGAAAAGAGTATGAAAGAAGTAAGAAAGAAGAAAGAAAGAAGCAGGAAAGAAGAAAGAAAGAAGTAAGAAAGAAGTAGGAAAGAAAGAAGAAAGAAGTAAGAAAGAAGTAAGAAAGAGTAAGAAAGAAGTAAGAAAGAAGTAAGAAAGAAGTAAGAAAGAAGTAAGAAAGAAAGAAGAAAGAAGTAAGAAAGAAGTAAGAAAGAAAGAAGAAAGAAGTAAGAAAGAAGTAAGAAAGAAGAAAAAAGAAGTAGAAAGAAGTAAGAAAGAAGTAAGAAAGAAGAAAGAAAGAAGTAAGAAAGAAGTAAGAAAGAACTAAATAGAATAAAGTTAGAAGTACGAAAGAAGTAAGAAAGAAAGAAGAAAGAAGTAAGAAGAAGTAAGAAAGAAGTAAGAAAGAAGAAAGAAAGAAGTAAAAAAGAATTATGAAAGAAGTAAGAAACAAGAAAAAAGAAGTAAGAAAGAAGTAAGAAAGAAGAAAGAAAGAAGTAAGAAGAAAGAAGAAGTAAGAAAGAATTAAGAAAGAAGTAAGAAGAAGTAAGAAAGAAGTAAGAAGGAATGAAGAAAGAAGTAAGAAAGAAGTAAGAAAGAAGTAAGAAAGAAGTAAGAAAGAAGTAAGAAAGAAGTAAGAAAGGAAGAAGAAAAAAGAAGAATGAAGTAAGAAAGAAGTAAGAAAGAAGTAAGAAAGAAGAAAGAAAGAAAGAAGAAAGAAGTAAGAAAGAAAGAAGAAAGAAGTATGAAAGAAGTAAGAAAGAAGAAAGAAAGAAGCAGGAAAGAAGAAAGAAAGAAGTAAGAAAGAAGTAGGAAAGAAAGAAGAAAGAAGTAAGAAAGAAGTAAGAAAGAAGTAAGAAAGAAGTAAGAAAGAAGTAAGAAAGAAGTAAGAAAGAAGTAAGAAAGAAAGAAGAAAGAAGTAAGAAAGAAGTAAGAAAGAAAGAAGAAAGAAGTAAGAAAGAAGTAAGAAAGAAGAAAAAAGAAGTAAGAAAGAAGAAAGAAAGAACTAAGAAAGAAGTAACAAAGAAGTAAGAAAGAAGTAAGAAAGAAGTAAGAAAGAAGTAAGAAAGAAGTAAGAAAGAAAGAGAAAGAAGTAAGAAAGAAAGAAGAAAGAAGTATGAAGAAGTAAGAAAGAAGAAAGAAGAAGTAAGAAAGAAGAAAGAAAGAAGTAAGAAAGAAGGAGGAAAGAAAGAAGAAAGAAGTGAGAAAGAAAGAAGAAAGAAGAAAGAAAGAAGTAAGAAAGAGGTAAGAAAGAAGTAAGAAAGAAGTAAGAAAGAAGAAAAAAGAAGTAAGAAAGAAGTAAGAAAGAAGTAGAAAGAAGTAAGAAAGAAGTAAGAAAGAAGTAAGAAGGAATGAAGAAAGAAGTAAGAAAGAAGTAAGAAAGAAGTAAGAAAGAAGTAAGAAAGAAGTAAGAAAGAAGTAAGAAAGAAAGAAGAAGAAGTAAGAAAGAAGTAAGAAAGAAGTAAGAAAGAAGTAAGAAAGAAGAAAGAAAGAAGTAACAAAGAATTATGAAAGAAGTAAGAAACAAGAAAAAAGAAGTAAGAAAGAAGTAAGAAAGAAGTAAGAAAGAAGAAAGAAAGAAGAAAGAAGAAAGAAAGAAGTAAGAAAGAATTAAGAAAGAAGAAAGAAGAAGTAAGAAGAAGTAAGAAGGAATGAAGAAAGAAGTAAGAAAGAAAGTAAGAAAGAAGTAAGAAGAAGTAAGAAAGAAGTAAGAAAGAAGTAAGAAAGAAGTAAGAAGAAGTAAGAAGGAAGAAGAAAAAAAGAAGAGATGAAGTAAGAAAGAAGTAAGAAAGAAGAAGAAAGAATTAAGAAAAGAAGAAGAAAGAAGTAAGAAAGAAGTAAGAAAGTAGTAGGAAAGAAGTAAGAAAGAAGTAAGAAAGAAAGAAGAAAGAAGTAAGAAAGAAGTAAGAAAGAAGTAAGGAAGAAAGAAGAAAGAAGTAAGAAAGAAGGAAGAAAGAAGTAAGAAAGAAGAAAGAAAGAAGTAAGAAAGAGTATGAAAGAAGTAAGAAAGAAGAAAAAAAGAAGTAAGAAAGAAGTAAGAAAGAAGTAGAATGAAGTAAGAAAGAAGTAAGAAGGAATGAAGAAAGAAGTAAGAAAGAAGTAAGAAAGAAGTAAGAAAGAAGTAAGAAAGAAGTAAGAAAGAAAGAAGAAAGAAGTAAGAAAGAAGTAAGAAAGAAGTAAGAAAGAAGTAAGAAAGAAGAAAGAAAGAAGTAAGGAAGAAGTATGAAAGAAGTAAGAAAGAAGAAAAAAGAAGTAAGAAAGAAGAAAGAAAGAAGAAAGAAAAAAGTAAGAAAGAAGTAAGAAAGAAGTAAGAAAGAAGTAAGAAAGAAAGAAGAAAGAAGTAAGAAAGAAGAAAGAAAGATAGAAGAAAGAAGTAAGAAAGAAGTAAGAAAGAAGTAAGAAAGAAGTAAGAAAGAAGTAAGAAAGAAGTAAGAAAGAAGTAAGAAGGAATGAAGAAAGAAGTAAGAAAGAAGTAAGAAAGAAGTAAGAAAGAAAGAAGAAAGAAGTAAGAAAGAAAGAAGAAAGAAGTATGAAAGAAGTAAGAAAGAAGAAAGAAAGAAGTAGGAAAGAAGAAAGAAAGAAGTAAGAAAGAAGTAGGAAAGAAAGAAGAAAGAAGTAAGAAAGAAGTAAGAAGGAAGTAAGAAAGAAGAAAGAAAGAAGAAAGAAAGAACTAAGAAAGAAGTAACAAAGAAGTAAGAAAGAAGTAAGAAAGAAGTAAGAAAGAAGTAAGAAAGAAAGAAGAAAGAAGTATGAAAGAAGTAAGAAAGAAGAAAGAAAGAAGTAAGAAAGAAGAAAGAAAGAAGTAAGAAAGAAGGAGGAAAGAAGTAAGAAAGAAAGAAGAAAGAAGTATGAAAGAAGTAAGAAAGAAGAAAGAAAGAAGTAAGAAAGAAGAAAGAAAGAAGTAATAAAGAAGGAGGAAAGAAGTAAGAAAGAAGTAAGAAAGAAAGAAGAAAGAAGTAAGAAAGAAGTAAGAAAGAAGTAAGAAAGAAGAAGAAAGAAGTAACAAAGAATTATGAAAGAAGTAAGAAACAAGAAAAAAGAAGAAGAAAGAAGTAAGAAAGAAGGAAGAAAGAAGAAAGAAAGAAGAAAGAAGAAAGAAAGAAAGAAGTAAGAAAGAATTAAGAAAGAAGTAAGAAAGAAGTAAGAAAGAAGTAAGAAGGAATGAAGAAAGAAGTAAGAAAGAAGTAAGAAAGAAGTAAGAAAGAAGTAAGAAAGGAAGAAGAAAGAAAGAAGAATGAAGTAAGAAAGAAGTAAGAAAGAAGTAAGAAAGAAGAAAGAAAGAATTAAGAAAGAAGAAAGAAAGAAGTAAGAAAGAAGTAAGAAAGAAGTAAGAAGGAATGAAGAAAGAAGTAAGAAAGAAGTAAGAAAGGAGAAAGAAGTAAGAAAGAAGTAAGAAAGAAGTAAGAAAGAAGTAAGAAAGAAAGAAGAAAGAATTAAGAAAGAAGTAAGAAAGAAGCTAGAAAGAAGTAAGAAAGAAGAAAGAAAGAATTAAGAAAGAAGAAAGAAAGACCTAAAATAGAAGAAAGTTAGAAGTAAGAAAGATGTAAGAAAGAAAGAAGAAAGAAGTAAGAAAGAAGTAAGAAAGAAGAAAAAAGAAGTTAGAATGAAGTAAGAAAGAAGTAATAAATAAGTAAGAAAGAAGAAAGAAGTAAGAAATAAGGAAGAAAGAATTAAAAAGAAGTAAGAAAGAAGTAAGAAAGAAGTAAGAAAGAAGAAAGATAGAAGTAAGAAAGAAGTAAGAAAGAAGTAAGAAAGACAGAAGTAAGAAAGAAGTAAGAAAGAAGTAAGAAAGAAGTAAGAAAGAAAGAAGAAAGAAGTAAGAAAGAAAGAAGGAAGAACTATGAAAGAAGTAAGAAAGTAGTAAGAAAGAAGTAAGAAGGAATGAAGAAGGAATGAAGAAAGAAGTAAGAAAGAAGTAAGAAAGAAGTAAGAAAGAAGTAAGAAAGAAGTAAGAAAGAAGTAAGAAAGAAGTAGGAAAGAAAGAAGAAAGAAGTGAGAAAGAAAGAAGAAAGAAGAAAGAAAGAAGTAAGAAAGAGCTAAGAAAGAAGTAAGAAAGAAGTAAGAAAGAAGTAAGAAGGAATGAAGAAAGAAGTAAGAAAGAAGTAAGAAAGAAGTAAGACAGAAGTAAGAAAGAAGTAAGAAAGAAAGAAGAAAGAAGTAAGAAAGAAGTATGAAAGAAGTAAGAAAGAAGTAAGAATGAAGAAAGAAAGAAGTAAGAAAGAAGTATGAAAGAAGTAAGAAAGAAGTAAGAAAGAAGTAAGAAAGAAGTGAGAAAGAAAGAAGAAAGAATTAAGAAAGAAGTAAGAAAAAAGTAAGAAAGAAGTAAGAAAGAAGAAAGAAAGAAGTAAGAAAGAAGAAAGGAAGAAGAAAGAAAGAAGAAAGAAAAAAGTAAGAAATAAGTAAGAAAGAAGTAAGAAAGAAGTAAGAAAGAAAGAAGAAAGAAGTAAGAAAGAAGAAAGAAAGATAGAAGAAAGAAGTAAGAAAGAAGTAAGAAAGAAAGAAGTAAGAAAGAAGTAAGAAAGAAGTAAGAAAGAAGTAAGAAAGAAGTAAGAAGGAATGAAGAAAGAAGTAAGAAAGAAGTTAGAAAGAAGAAAGAAGTTAGAAAGAAGTAAGAAAGAAGAAAGAAAGAAGTAAGAAAGAAGTAAGAAAGAAGTGAGAAAGAAAGAAGAAAGAATTAAGAAAGAAGTAAGAAAAAAGTAAGAAAGAAGTAAGAAAGAAGAAAGAAAGAAGTAAGAAAGAAGAAAGGAAGAAGAAAGAAAGAAGAAAGAAAAAAGTAAGAAAGAAGTAAGAAAGAAGTAAGAAAGAAGTAAGAAAGAAAGAAGAAAGAAGTAAGAAAGAAGTAAGAAAGAAGTAAGAAAGAAGAAAGAAAGAAGTAAAAAAGAATTATGAAAGAAGTAAGAAACAAGAAAAAAAGAAGTAAGAAAGAAGTAAGAAAGAAGAAAGAAAGAAGTAAGAAGAAAGAAAGAAGTAAGAAAGAATTAAGAAAGAAGTAAGAAAGAAGTAAGATAGAAGTAAGAAGGAATGAAGAAAGAAGTAAGAAAGAAGTAAGAAAGAAGTAAGAAAGAAGTAAGAAAGAAGTAAGAAAGAAGTAAGAAAGGAAGAAGAAAAAAGAAGAATGAAGTAAGAAAGAAGTAAGAAAGAAGTAAGAAAGAAGAAAGAAAGAAAGAAGAAAGAAGTAAGAAAGAAAGAAGAAAGAAGTATGAAAGAAGTAAGAAAGAAGAAAGAAAGAAGCAGGAAAGAAGAAAGAAAGAAGTAAGAAAGAAGTAGGAAAGAAAGAAGAAAGAAGTAAGAAAGAAGTAAGAAAGAAGTAAGAAAGAAGTAAGAAAGAAGTAAGAAAGAAGTAAGAAAGAAGTAAGAAAGAAAGAAGAAAGAAGTAAGAAAGAAGTAAGAAAGAAAGAAGAAAGAAGTAAGAAAGAAGTAAGAAAGAAGAAAAAAGAAGTAAGAAAGAAGTAAGAAAGAAGTAAGAAAGAAGAAAGAAAGAAGTAAGAAAGAAGTAAGAAAGAACTAAAATAGAATAAAGTTAGAAGTAAGAAAGAAGTAAGAAAGAAAGAAGAAAGAAGTAAGAAAGAAGTAAGAAAGAAGTAAGAAAGAAGAAAGAAAGAAGTAAAAAAGAATTATGAAAGAAGTAAGAAACAAGAAAAAAGAAGTAAGAAAGAAGTAAGAAAGAAGAAAGAAAGAAGTAAGAAGAAAGAAAGAAGTAAGAAAGAATTAAGAAAGAAGTAAGAAAGAAGTAAGAAAGAAGTAAGAAGGAATGAAGAAAGAAGTAAGAAAGAAGTAAGAAAGAAGTAAGAAAGAAGTAAGAAAGAAGTAAGAAAGAAGTAAGAAAGGAAGAAGAAAAAAAGAAGAATGAAGTAAGAAAGAAGTAAGAAAGAAGTAAGAAAGAAGAAAGAAAGAAAGAAGAAAGAAGTAAGAAAGAAAGAAGAAAGAAGTATGAAAGAAGTAAGAAAGAAGAAAGAAAGAAGCAGGAAAGAAGAAAGAAAGAAGTAAGAAAGAAGTAGGAAAGAAAGAAGAAAGAAGTAAGAAAGAAGTAAGAAAGAAGTAAGAAAGAAGTAAGAAAGAAGTAAGAAAGAAGTAAGAAAGAAGTAAGAAAGAAAGAAGAAAGAAGTAAGAAAGAAGTAAGAAAGAAAGAAGAAAGAAGTAAGAAAGAAGTAAGAAAGAAGAAAAAAGAAGTAAGAAAGAAGAAAGAAAGAACTAAGAAAGAAGTAACAAAGAAGTAAGAAAGAAGTAAGAAAGAAGTAAGAAAGAAGTAAGAAAGAAGTAAGAAAGAAAGAGGAAAGAAGTAAGAAAGAAAGAAGAAAGAAGTATGAAAGAAGTAAGAAAGAAGAAAGAAAGAAGTAAGAAAGAAGAAAGAAAGAAGTAAGAAAGAAGGAGGAAAGAAAGAAGAAAGAAGTGAGAAAGAAAGAAGAAAGAAGAAAGAAAGAAGTAAGAAAGAGGTAAGAAAGAAGTAAGAAAGAAGTAAGAAAGAAGAAAAAAAGAAGTAAGAAAGAAGTAAGAAAGAAGTAAGAAAGAAGTAAGAAAGAAGTAAGAAAGAAGTAAGAAGGAATGAAGAAAGAAGTAAGAAAGAAGTAAGAAAGAAGTAAGAAAGAAGTAAGAAAGAAGTAAGAAAGAAGTAAGAAAGAAAGAAGAAAGAAGTAAGAAAGAAGTAAGAAAGAAGTAAGAAAGAAGTAAGAAAGAAGAAAGAAAGAAGTAACAAAGAATTATGAAAGAAGTAAGAAACAAGAAAAAAAGAAGTAAGAAAGAAGTAAGAAAGAAGTAAGAAAGAAGAAAGAAAGAAGAAAGAAGAAAGAAAGAAGTAAGAAAGAATTAAGAAAGAAGAAAGAAAGAAGTAAGAAAGAAGTAAGAAGGAATGAAGAAAGAAGTAAGAAAGAAGTAAGAAAGAAGTAAGAAAGAAGTAAGAAAGAAGTAAGAAAGAAGTAAGAAAGAAGTAAGAAAGAAGTAAGAAAGGAAGAAGAAAAAAAGAAGAATGAAGTAAGAAAGAAGTAAGAAAGAAGAAAGAAAGAATTAAGAAAGAAGAAAGAAAGAAGTAAGAAAGAAGTAAGAAAGTAGTAGGAAAGAAGTAAGAAAGAAGTAAGAAAGAAAGAAGAAAGAAGTAAGAAAGAAGTAAGAAAGAAGTAAGGAAGAAAGAAGAAAGAAGTAAGAAAGAAGGAAGAAAGAAGTAAGAAAGAAGAAAGAAAGAAGTAAGAAAGAAGTATGAAAGAAGTAAGAAAGAAGAAAAAAAGAAGTAAGAAAGAAGTAAGAAAGAAGTAAGAATGAAGTAAGAAAGAAGTAAGAAGGAATGAAGAAAGAAGTAAGAAAGAAGTAAGAAAGAAGTAAGAAAGAAGTAAGAAAGAAGTAAGAAAGAAAGAAGAAAGAAGTAAGAAAGAAGTAAGAAAGAAGTAAGAAAGAAGTAAGAAAGAAGAAAGAAAGAAGTAAGGAAGAAGTATGAAAGAAGTAAGAAAGATAGAAGAAAGAAGTAAGAAAGAAGTAAGAAAGAAGTAAGAAAGAAGTAAGAAAGAAGTAAGAAAGAAGTAAGAAAGAAAGAAGAAAGAAGTAAGAAAGAAGAAAGAAAGATAGAAGAAAGAAGTAAGAAAGAAGTAAGAAAGAAGTAAGAAAGAAGTAAGAAAGAAGTAAGAAAGAAGTAAGAAAGAAGTAAGAAGGAATGAAGAAAGAAGTAAGAAAGAAGTAAGAAAGAAGTAAGAAAGAAAGAAGAAAGAAGTAAGAAAGAAAGAAGAAAGAAGTATGAAAGAAGTAAGAAAGAAGAAAGAAAGAAGTAGGAAAGAAGAAAGAAAGAAGTAAGAAAGAAGTAGGAAAGAAAGAAGAAAGAAGTAAGAAAGAAGTAAGAAGGAAGTAAGAAAGAAGAAAGAAAGAAGAAAGAAAGAACTAAGAAAGAAGTAACAAAGAAGTAAGAAAGAAGTAAGAAAGAAGTAAGAAAGAAGTAAGAAAGAAAGAAGAAAGAAGTATGAAAGAAGTAAGAAAGAAGAAAGAAAGAAGTAAGAAAGAAGAAAGAAAGAAGTAAGAAAGAAGGAGGAAAGAAGTAAGAAAGAAAGAAGAAAGAAGTATGAAAGAAGTAAGAAAGAAGAAAGAAAGAAGTAAGAAAGAAGAAAGAAAGAAGTAATAAAGAAGGAGGAAAGAAGTAAGAAAGAAGTAAGAAAGAAAGAAGAAAGAAGTAAGAAAGAAGTAAGAAAGAAGTAAGAAAGAAGAAAGAAAGAAGTAACAAAGAATTATGAAAGAAGTAAGAAACAAGAAAAAAAGAAGAAGAAAGAAGTAAGAAAGAAGGAAGAAAGAAGAAAGAAAGAAGAAAGAAGAAAGAAAGAAAGAAGTAAGAAAGAATTAAGAAAGAAGTAAGAAAGAAGTAAGAAAGAAGTAAGAAGGAATGAAGAAAGAAGTAAGAAAGAAGTAAGAAAGAAGTAAGAAAGAAGTAAGAAAGGAAGAAGAAAGAAAGAAGAATGAAGTAAGAAAGAAGTAAGAAAGAAGTAAGAAAGAAGAAAGAAAGAATTAAGAAAGAAGAAAGAAAGAAGTAAGAAAGAAGTAAGAAAGAAGTAAGAAGGAATGAAGAAAGAAGTAAGAAAGAAGTAAGAAAGGAGAAAGAAGTAAGAAAGAAGTAAGAAAGAAGTAAGAAAGAAGTAAGAAAGAAAGAAGAAAGAATTAAGAAAGAAGTAAGAAAGAAGCTAGAAAGAAGTAAGAAAGAAGAAAGAAAGAATTAAGAAAGAAGAAAGAAAGACCTAAAATAGAAGAAAGTTAGAAGTAAGAAAGATGTAAGAAAGAAAGAAGAAAGAAGTAAGAAAGAAGTAAGAAAGAAGAAAAAAGAAGTTAGAATGAAGTAAGAAAGAAGTAATAAATAAGTAAGAAAGAAGAAAGAAGTAAGAAATAAGGAAGAAAGAATTAAAAAGAAGTAAGAAAGAAGTAAGAAAGAAGTAAGAAAGAAGAAAGATAGAAGTAAGAAAGAAGTAAGAAAGAAGTAAGAAAGACAGAAGTAAGAAAGAAGTAAGAAAGAAGTAAGAAAGAAGTAAGAAAGAAAGAAGAAAGAAGTAAGAAAGAAAGAAGGAAGAACTATGAAAGAAGTAAGAAAGTAGTAAGAAAGAAGTAAGAAGGAATGAAGAAGGAATGAAGAAAGAAGTAAGAAAGAAGTAAGAAAGAAGTAAGAAAGAAGTAAGAAAGAAGTAAGAAAGAAGTAAGAAAGAAAGAAGAAAGAAGTAAGAAAGAAGTAAGAAGAAGTAAGAAAGAAGTAAGAAAGAAGAAAGAAAGAAGTAAGAAAGAATTATGAAAGAAGAAAGAAAGAAGAAAAAAAGAAGTAAGAAAGAAGTAAGAAAGAAGTAAGAAAGAAGTAAGAAAGAAAGAAGAAAGAAGAAATAAAGAACAAAGAAGTAAGAAAGAAGTAAGAAAGAAGTAAGAAAGAAGTAAGAAAGAAGTAAGAAAGAAGTAAGAAAGAAGTAAGAAAGAAAGAAGAAAGAAGTAAGAAAGAAGTAAGAAAGAAGTAAGAAAGAAGTAAGATAGAAGTAAGAAGGAATGAAGAAAGAAGTAAGAAAGAAGTAGGAAAGAAGTAAGAAAGAAGTAAGAAAGGAAGAAGAAAGAAAGAAGAATGAAGTAAGAAAGAAGTAAGAAAGAAGAAAGAAAGAAGTAAGAAAGAAGTAAGAAAGAAGTAAGAAAGAAGTAAGAAAGAAGTAAGAAAGAAGTAAGAAAGAAGTAAGAAAGAAGTAAGAAAGGAAGAAGAAAGAAAGAAGAATGAAGTAAGAAAGAAGTAAGAAAGAAGTAAGAAAGAAGAAAGAAAGAATTAAGAAAGAAGAAAGAAAGAAGTAAGAAAGAAGTAAGAAAGTAGTAGGAAAGAAGTAAGAAAGAAGTAAGAAAGAAAGAAGAAAGAAGTAAGAAAGAAGTAAGAAAGAAGTTAGGAAGAAAGAAGAAAGAAGTAAGAAAGAAGAAAGATAGAAGAAAGAAGTAAGAAAGAAGTAAGAAAGAAGTAAGAAAGAAGTAAGAAAGAAGTAAGAAAGAAGTAAGAAGGAACGAAGAAAGAAGTAAGAAAGAAGTAAGAAAGGAGAAAGAAGTAAGAAAGAAGTAAGAAAGAAGTAAGAAAGAAGTAAGAAAGAAAGAAGAAAGAAGTAAGAAAGAAGTAAGAAAGAAGCAAGAAAGAAGTAAGAAATAAGAAAGAAAGAATTAAGAAAGAAGAAAGAAAGACCTAAAATAGAAGAAAGTTAGAAGTAAGAAAGATGTAAGAAAGAAAGAAGAAAGAAGTAAGAAAGAAGTAAGAAAGAAGTAAGAAAGAAGAAAAAAGAAGTTAGAATGAAATAAGAAAGAAGTAATAAATAAGTAAGAAAGAAGAAAGAAGTAAGAAATAAGGAAGAAAGAATTAAAAAGAAGTAAGAAAGAAGTAAGAAAGAAGTAAGAAAGAAGAAAGAAAGAAGTAAGAAAGAAGTAAGAAAGAAGTAAGAAAGACAGAAGTAAGAAAGAAGTAAGAAAGAAGTAAGAAAGAAGTAAGAAAGAAAGAAGAAAGAAGTAAGAAAGAAAGAAGGAAGAAGTATGAAAGAAGTAAGAAAGTAGTAAGAAAGAAGTAAGAAGGAATGAAGAAGGAATGAAGAAAGAAGTAAGAAAGAAGTAAGAAAGAAGTAAGAAAGAAGTAAGAAAGAAGTAAGAAAGAAGTAAGAAAGAAGTAAGAAAGAAAGAAGAAAGAAGTAAGAAAGAAGTAAGAAGAAGTAAGAAAGAAGTAAGAAAGAAGTAAGAAGGAATGAAGAAAGAAGTAAGAAAGAAGTAAGAAAGAAGTAAGAAAGAAGTAAGAAAGGAAGAAGAAAGAAAGAAGAATGAAGTAAGAAAGAAGTAAGAAAGAAGAAAGAAAGAACTAAGAAAGAAGAAAGAAAGAAGTAAGAAAGAAGTAAGAAAGAAGTAAGAAAGAAGTAAGAAAGAAGTAAGAAAGAAGTTAGAAAGAAGTAAGAAAGAAGTAAGAAAGAAGTAAGAAAGAATTAAGAAAGAAGTAAGAAAGAAAGAAGAAAGAAGTAAGAAAGAAGTTAGAAAGAAGTAAGAAAGAAGTAAGAAAGAAGTAAGAAAGAAGTAAGAAAGAAGTAAGAAAGAAGTAAGAAGGAATGAAGAAAGAAGTAAGAAAGAAGTAAGAAAGGAGAAAGAAGTAAGAAAGAAGTAAGAAAGAAGTAAGAAAGAAGTAAGAAGGAATGAAGAAAGAAGTAAGAAAGAAGTAAGAAAGAAGCAAGAAAGAAGTAAGAAAGAAGAAAGAAAGAATTAAGAAAGAAGAAAGAAAGACCTAAAATAGAAGAAAGTTAGAAGTAAGAAAGATGTAAGAAAGAAAGAAGAAAGAAGTAAGAAAGAAGTAAGAAAGAAGAAAAAAGAAGTTAGAATGAAGTAAGAAAGAAGTAATAAATAAGTAAGAAAGAAGAAAGAAGTAAGAAATAAGGAAGAAAGAATTAAAAAGAAGTAAGAAAGAAGTAAGAAAGAAGTAAGAAAGAAGAAAGAAAGAAGTAAGAAAGAAGTAAGAAAGAAGTAAGAAAGACAGAAGTAAGAAAGAAGTAAGAAAGAAGTAAGAAAGAAGTAAGAACGAAAGAAGAAAGAAGTAAGAAAGAAAGAAGGAAGAAGTATGAAAGAAGTAAGAAAGTAGTAAGAAAGAAGTAAGAAGGAATGAAGAAGGAATGAAGAAAGAAGTAAGAAAGAAGTAAGAAAGAAGTAAGAAAGAAGTAAGAAAGAAGTAAGAAAGAAGTAAGAAAGAAAGAAGAAAGAAGTAAGAAAGAAGTAAGAAGAAGTAAGAAAGAAGTAAGAAAGAAGTAAGAAGGAATGAAGAAAGAAGTAAGAAAGAAGTAAGAAAGAAGTAAGAAAGAAGTAAGAAAGGAAGAAGAAAGAAAGAAGAATGAAGTAAGAAAGAAGTAAGAAAGAAGAAAGAATGAACTAAGAAAGAAGAAAGAAAGAAGTAAGAAAGAAGTAAGAAAGAAGTAAGAAAGAAGTAAGAAAGAAGTAAGAAAGAAGTAAGAAAGAAGTTAGAAAGAAGTAAGAAAGAAGTAAGAAAGAAGTAGGAAAGAAGTAAGAAAGAAGTAAGAAAGAAAGAAGAAAGAAGTAAGAAAGAAGTAAGAAAGAAATAAGAAAGAAGTAAGAAAGAAGTAAGAAAGAAGTAAGAAAGAAGTAAGAAAGAAAGAAGAAAGAAGTAAGAAAGAAAGAAGTAAGAAAGAAGAAAGAAGTATGAAAGAAGTAAGAAAGAAGAAATAAAGAAGTAGGAAAGAAGAAAGAAAGAAGTAAGAAAGAAGTAGGGAAGAAAGAAGAAAGAAGTAAGAAAGAAGTAAGAAAGAAGAAAGAAAGAAGTAAGAAAGAAGAAAGAAAGAAGTAAGAAAGAAGTATGAAAGAAGTAAGAAAGAAGAAAAAAAGAAGCAAGAAAGAAGTAAGAAAGAAGTAAGAAAGAAGTAAGAAAGAAGTAAGAAAGAAAGAAGAAAGAAGTAAGAAAGAAGAAAGAAAGAATAAGAAAGAAGTAAGAAAGAAGAAAAAAAGAAGTAAGAAAGAAGTAAGAAAGAAGTAAGAAAGAAGAAAGAAAGAAGTAAGAAAGAGGAAAGAAAGAAGTAAGAAAGAAGTAGGAAAGAAAGAAGAAAGAAGTGAGAAAGAAAGAAGAAAGAAGAAAGAAAGAAGTAAGAAAGAGCTAAGAAAGAAGTAAGAAAGAAGTAAGAAAGAAGTAAGAAGGAATGAAGAAAGAAGTAAGAAAGAAGTAAGAAAGAAGTAAGACAGAAGTAAGAAAGAAGTAAGAAAGAAAGAAGAAAGAAGTAAGAAAGAAGTATGAAAGAAGTAAGAAAGAAGTAAGAAAGAAGAAAGAAAGAAGTAAGAAAGAAGTATGAAAGAAGTAAGAAAGAAGTAAGAAAGAAGTAAGAAAGAAGTGAGAAAGAAAGAAGAAAGAATTAAGAAAGAAGTAAGAAAAAAGTAAGAAAGAAGTAAGAAAGAAGAAAGAAAGAAGTAAGAAAGAAGAAAGGAAGAAGAAAGAAAGAAGAAAGAAAAAAGTAAGAAAGAAGTAAGAAAGAAGTAAGAAAGAAGTAAGAAAGAAAGAAGAAAGAAGTAAGAAAGAAGAAAGAAAGATAGAAGAAAGAAGTAAGAAAGAAGTAAGAAAGAAAGAAGTAAGAAAGAAGTAAGAAAGAAGTAAGAAAGAAGTAAGAAAGAAGTAAGAAGGAATGAAGAAAGAAGTAAGAAAGAAGTTAGAAAGAAGAAAGAAGTTAGAAAGAAGTAAGAAAGAAGAAAGAAAGAAGTAAGAAAGAAGTAAGAAAGAAGAAAGAAAGAATTAAGGAAGAAGAAAGAAAGAACTAAAATAGAAGAAAGTTAGAAGTAAGAAAGATGTAAGAAAGAAAGAAGAAAGAAGTAAGAAAGAAGTAAGAAAGAAGAAAAAAGAAGTTAGAATGAAGTAAGAAAGAAGTAAGAAAGAAGTAAGAAAGAAGTAAGAAAGAAGTAAGAAAGAAGTAAGAAAGAAAGAAGTAAGAAAGAAGTAAGAAAGAAGTAAGAAAGAAGTAAGAAAGAAGTAAGAAAGAAGTAAGAAAGAAGGAGGAAAGAAAGAAGAAAGAAGTAAGAAAGAAAGAAGGAAGAAGTATGAAAGAAGTAAGAAAGAAGTAAGAAAGAAGAAAGAAAGAAATAAGAAAGAAGTAGGAAAGAAAGAAGAAAGAAGTAAGAAAGAAAGAAGAAAGAAGAAAGAAGTAAGAAAGAAGTAAGAAAGAAGGAAGAAAGAAGGAAGAAAGAAGTAAGAAAGAAGTAAGAAAGAAAGAAGAAAGAAGTAAGAAAGAAGTAAGAAAGAAGTAAGAAAGAATGAAGAAAGGAGTAAGAAAGAAGTAAGAAAGAAGTAAGAAAGAAGTAAGAAAGAAGTAAGAAAGAAGTAAGAAAGAAGTAAGAAAGAAGAAAGAAAGAAGTAAGAAAGAATTATGAAAGAAGTAAGAAAGAAGAAAAAAAGAAGTAAGAAAGAAGTAAGAAAGAAGTAAGAAAGAAGTAAGAAAGAAGTAAGAAAGAAGTAAGAAAGAAGTAAGAAAGAAAGAAGAAAGAAGAAATAAAGAACAAAGAAGAAAGAAAGAAGTAAGAAAGAAGTAAGAAAGAAGTAAGAAAGAAGTAAGAAAGAAGTAAGAAAGAAGTAAGAAAGAAGTAAGAAAGAAGTAAGAAAGAAGTAAAAAAGAAGTAAGAAAGAAAGAAGAAGTAAGAAAGAAGTAAGAAACAAGTAAGAAAAAGAAAGAAAGAAGTAAGAAGGAATGAAGAAAGAAGTAAGAAAGAAGTAAGAAAGAAGTAAGAAAGAAGTAAGAAAGAAGTAAGAAAGGAAGAAGAAAGAAGTAAGAAAGAAGTAAGAAAGAAGTAAGAAGGAATGAAGAAAGAAGTAAGAAAGAAGTTAGAAATAAGAAAGAAGTAAGAAAGAAGTAAGAAGGAATGAAGAAAGAAGTAAGAAAGAAGTAAGAAAGAAGTAAGAAAGAAAGAAGAAAGAAGTAAGAAAGAAGTAAGAAAGATAGAAGAAAGAAGTAAGAAAGAAGTAAGAAAGAAGTAAGAAAGAAGTAAGAAAGAAGTAAGAAAGAAGTAAGAAAGAAGTAAGAAGGAATGAAGAAAGAAGTAAGAAAGAAGTAAGAAAGAAGTAAGAAAGAAAGAAGAAAGAAGTAAGAAAGAAAGAAGAAAGAAGTATGAAAGAAGTAAGAAAGAAGAAAGAAAGAAGTAGGAAAGAAGAAAGAAAGAAGTAAGAAAGAAGTAGGAAAGAAAGAAGAAAGAAGTAAGAAAGAAGTAAGAAGGAAGTAAGAAAGAAGAAAGAAAGAAGAAAGAAAGAACTAAGAAAGAAGTAACAAAGAAGTAAGAAAGAAGTAAGAAAGAAGTAAGAAAGAAGTAAGAAAGAAAGAAGAAAGAAGTATGAAAGAAGTAAGAAAGAAGAAAGAAAGAAGTAAGAAAGAAGAAAGAAAGAAGTAAGAAAGAAGGAGGAAAGAAGTAAGAAAGAAAGAAGAAAGAAGTATGAAAGAAGTAAGAAAGAAGAAAGAAAGAAGTAAGAAAGAAGAAAGAAAGAAGTAAGAAAGAAGGAGGAAAGAAAGAAGAAAGAAGTGAGAAAGAAAGAAGAAAGAAGAAAGAAAGAAGTAAGAAAGAGGTAAGAAAGAAGTAAGAAAGAAGTAAGAAAGAAGTAAGAAGGAATGAAGAAAGAAGTAAGAAAGAAGTAAGAAAGAAGTTAGAAAGAAGTATGAAAGAAGTAAGAAAGAAGTAAGAAAGAAGTAAGAAAGAAGAAGGAAAGAAAGAAGAAAGAAGTAAGAAAGAAGTAAGAAAGAATTAAGAAAGAAGTAAGAAAGAAGTAAGAAAGAAGTAAGAAGGAATGAAGAAAGAAGTAAGAAAGAAGTAAGAAAGAAGTAAGAAAGAAGTAAGAAAGAAGTAAGAAAGAAGTAAGAAAGAAAGAAGAAAGAAGTAAGAAAGAAGTAAGAAAGAAGTAAGAAAGAAGAAAGAAAGAAGTAACAAAGAATTATGAAAGAAGTAAGAAACAAGAAAAAAAGAAGAAGAAAGAAGTAAGAAAGAAGGAAGAAAGAAGAAAGAAAGAAGAAAGAAGAAAGAAAGAAGTAAGAAAGAATTAAGAAAGAAGTAAGAAAGAAGTAAGAAAGAAGTAAGAAGGAATGAAGAAAGAAGTAAGAAAGAAGTAAGAAAGAAGTAAGAAAGAAGTAAGAAAGAAGTAAGAAAGGAAGAAGAAAGAAAGAAGAATGAAGTAAGAAAGAAGTAAGAAAGAAGTAAGAAAGAAGAAAGAAAGAATTAAGAAAGAAGAAAGAAAGAAGTAAGAAAGAAGTAAGAAAGAAGTAAGAAGGAATGAAGAAAGAAGTAAGAAAGAAGTAAGAAAGGAGAAAGAAGTAAGAAAGAAGTAAGAAAGAAGTAAGAAAGAAGTAAGAAAGAAAGAAGAAAGAAGTAAGAAAGAAGTAAGAAAGAAGCTAGAAAGAAGTAAGAAAGAAGAAAGAAAGAATTAAGAAAGAAGAAAGAAAGACCTAAAATAGAAGAAAGTTAGAAGTAAGAAAGATGTAAGAAAGAAAGAAGAAAGAAGTAAGAAAGAAGTAAGAAAGAAGAAAAAAGAAGTTAGAATGAAGTAAGAAAGAAGTAATAAATAAGTAAGAAAGAAGAAAGAAGTAAGAAATAAGGAAGAAAGAATTAAAAAGAAGTAAGAAAGAAGTAAGAAAGAAGTAAGAAAGAAGAAAGATAGAAGTAAGAAAGAAGTAAGAAAGAAGTAAGAAAGACAGAAGTAAGAAAGAAGTAAGAAAGAAGTAAGAAAGAAGTAAGAAAGAAAGAAGAAAGAAGTAAGAAAGAAAGAAGGAAGAAGTATGAAAGAAGTAAGAAAGTAGTAAGAAAGAAGTAAGAAGGAATGAAGAAGGAATGAAGAAAGAAGTAAGAAAGAAGTAAGAAAGAAGTAAGAAAGAAGTAAGAAAGAAGTAAGAAAGAAAGAAGAAAGAAGTAAGAAAGAAGTAAGAAGAAGTAAGAAAGAAGTAAGAAAGAAGAAAGAAAGAAGTAAGAAAGAATTATGAAAGAAGAAAGAAAGAAGAAAAAAAGAAGTAAGAAAGAAGTAAGAAAGAAGTAAGAAAGAAGTAAGAAAGAAAGAAGAAAGAAGAAATAAAGAACAAAGAAGTAAGAAAGAAGTAAGAAAGAAGTAAGAAAGAAGTAAGAAAGAAGTAAGAAAGAAGTAAGAAAGAAAGAAGAAAGAAGTAAGAAAGAAGTAAGAAAGAAGTAAGAAAGAAGTAAGATAGAAGTAAGAAGGAATGAAGAAAGAAGTAAGAAAGAAGTAAGAAAGAAGTAAGAAAGAAGTAAGAAAGGAAGAAGAAAGAAAGAAGAATGAAGTAAGAAAGAAGTAAGAAAGAAGAAAGAATGAACTAAGAAAGAAGTAAGAAAGAAGTAAGAAAGAAGTAAGAAAGAAGTAAGAAAGAAGTAAGAAAGAAGTAAGAAAGGAAGAAGAAAGAAAGAAGAATGAAGTAAGAAAGAAGTAAGAAAGAAGTAAGAAAGAAGAAAGAAAGAATTAAGAAAGAAGAAAGAAAGAAGTAAGAAAGAAGTAAGAAAGTAGTAGGAAAGAAGTAAGAAAGAAGTAAGAAAGAAAGAAGAAAGAAGTAAGAAAGAAGTAAGAAAGAAGTAAGGAAGAAAGAAGAAAGAAGTAAGAAAGAAGAAAGATAGAAGAAAGAAGTAAGAAAGAAGTAAGAAAGAAGTAAGAAAGAAGTAAGAAAGAAGTAAGAAAGAAGTAAGAAAGAAGTAAGAAGGAATGAAGAAAGAAGTAAGAAAGAAGTAAGAAAGGAGAAAGAAGTAAGAAAGAAGTAAGAAAGAAGTAAGAAAGAAGTAAGAAAGAAAGAAGAAAGAAGTAAGAAAGAAGTAAGAAAGAAGCAAGAAAGAAGTAAGATATAAGAAAGAAAGAATTAAGAAAGAAGAAAGAAAGACCTAAAATAGAAGAAAGTTAGAAGTAAGAAAGATGTAAGAAAGAAAGAAGAAAGAAGTAAGAAAGAAGTAAGAAAGAAGTAAGAAAGAAGAAAAAAGAAGTAAGAATGAAGTAAGAAAGAAGTAATAAATAAGTAAGAAAGAAGAAAGAAGTAAGAAATAAGGAAGAAAGAATTAAAAAGAAGTAAGAAAGAAGTAAGAAAGAAGTAAGAAAGAAGAAAGAAAGAAGTAAGAAAGAAGTAAGAAAGAAGTAAGAAAGACAGAAGTAAGAAAGAAGTAAGAAAGAAGTAAGAAAGAAGTAAGAAAGAAAGAAGAAAGAAGTAAGAAAGAAAGAAGGAAGAAGTATGAAAGAAGTAAGAAAGTAGTAAGAAAGAAGTAAGAAGTAATGAAGAAGGAATGAAGAAAGAAGTAAGAAAGAAGTAAGAAAGAAGTAAGAAAGAAGTAAGAAAGAAGTAAGAAAGAAGTAAGAAAGAAGTAAGAAAGAAAGAAGAAAGAAGTAAGAAAGAAGTAAGAAGAAGTAAGAAAGAAGTAAGAAAGAAGTAAGAAGGAATGAAGAAAGAAGTAAGAAAGAAGTAAGAAAGAAGTAAGAAAGGAAGAAGAAAGAAAGAAGAATGAAGTAAGAAAGAAGTAAGAAAGAAGAAAGAAAGAACTAAGAAAGAAGAAAGAAAGAAGTAAGAAAGAAGTAAGAAAGAAGTAAGAAAGAAGTAAGAAAGAAGTAAGAAAGAAGTTAGAAAGAAGTAAGAAAGAAGTAAGAAAGAAGTAAGAAAGAATTATGAAAGAAGTAAGAAAGAAGAAAAAAAGAAGTAAGAAAGAAGTAAGAAAGAAGTAAGAAAGAAGTAAGAAAGAAGTAAGAAAGAAGTAAGAAAGAAGTAAGAAAGAAGTAAGAAAGAAAGAAGAAAGAAGAAATAAAGAACAAAGAAGAAAGAAAGAAGTAAGAAAGAAGTAAGAAAGAAGTAAGAAAGAAGTAAGAAAGAAGTAAGAAAGAAGTAAGAAAGAAGTAAGAAAGAAGTAAGAAAGAAGTAAAAAAGAAGTAAGAAAGAAAGAAGAAGTAAGAAAGAAGTAAGAAAGAAGTAAGAAAAAGAAAGAAAGAAGTAAGAAGGAATGAAGAAAGAAGTAAGAAAGAAGTAAGAAAGAAGTAAGAAAGAAGTAAGAAAGAAGTAAGAAAGGAAGAAGAAAGAAGTAAGAAAGAAGTAAGAGAGAAGTAAGAAAGAAGTAAGAAAGAAGTAAGAAGGAATGAAGAAAGAAGTAAGAAAGAAGTTAGAAAGAAGAAAGAAGTAAGAAAGAAGTAAGAAGGAATGAAGAAAGAAGTAAGAAAGAAGTAAGAAAGAAGTAAGAAAGAAAGAAGAAAGAAGTAAGAAAGAAGTAAGAAAGATAGAAGAAAGAAGTAAGAAAGAAGTAAGAAAGAAGTAAGAAAGAAGTAAGAAAGAAGTAAGAAAGAAGTAAGAAAGAAGTAAGAAGGAATGAAGAAAGAAGTAAGAAAGAAGTAAGAAAGAAGTAAGAAAGAAAGAAGAAAGAAGTAAGAAAGAAAGAAGAAAGAAGTATGAAAGAAGTAAGAAAGAAGAAAGAAAGAAGTAGGAAAGAAGAAAGAAAGAAGTAAGAAAGAAGTAGGAAAGAAAGAAGAAAGAAGTAAGAAAGAAGTAAGAAGGAAGTAAGAAAGAAGAAAGAAAGAAGAAAGAAAGAACTAAGAAAGAAGTAACAAAGAAGTAAGAAAGAAGTAAGAAAGAAGTAAGAAAGAAGTAAGAAAGAAAGAAGAAAGAAGTATGAAAGAAGTAAGAAAGAAGAAAGAAAGAAGTAAGAAAGAAGAAAGAAAGAAGTAAGAAAGAAGGAGGAAAGAAGTAAGAAAGAAAGAAGAAAGAAGTATGAAAGAAGTAAGAAAGAAGAAAGAAAGAAGTAAGAAAGAAGAAAGAAAGAAGTAAGAAAGAAGGAGGAAAGAAAGAAGAAAGAAGTGAGAAAGAAAGAAGAAAGAAGAAAGAAAGAAGTAAGAAAGAGGTAAGAAAGAAGTAAGAAAGAAGTAAGAAAGAAGTAAGAAGGAATGAAGAAAGAAGTAAGAAAGAAGTAAGAAAGAAGTTAGAAAGAAGTATGAAAGAAGTAAGAAAGAAGTAAGAAAGAAGTAAGAAAGAAGAAGGAAAGAAAGAAGAAAGAAGTAAGAAAGAAGTAAGAAAGAATTAAGAAAGAAGTAAGAAAGAAGTAAGAAAGAAGTAAGAAGGAATGAAGAAAGAAGTAAGAAAGAAGTAAGAAAGAAGAAAGAAAGAAGTAAGAAAGAAGGAGGAAAGAAGTAAGAAAGAAAGAAGAAAGAAGTATGAAAGAAGTAAGAAAGAAGAAAGAAAGAAGTAAGAAAGAAGAAAGAAAGAAGTAAGAAAGAAGGAGGAAAGAAAGAAGAAAGAAGTGAGAAAGAAAGAAGAAAGAAGAAAGAAAGAAGTAAGAAAGAGGTAAGAAAGAAGTAAGAAAGAAGTAAGAAAGAAGTAAGAAGGAATGAAGAAAGAAGTAAGAAAGAAGTAAGAAAGAAGTTAGAAAGAAGTATGAAAGAAGTAAGAAAGAAGTAAGAAAGAAGTAAGAAAGAAGAAGGAAAGAAAGAAGAAAGAAGTAAGAAAGAAGTAAGAAAGAATTAAGAAAGAAGTAAGAAAGAAGTAAGAAAGAAGTAAGAAGGAATGAAGAAAGAAGTAAGAAAGAAGTAAGAAAGAAGTAAGAAAGAAGTAAGAAAGAAGTAACAAAGAAGTAAGAAAGAAAGAAGAAAGAAGTAAGAAAGAAGTAAGAAAGAAGTAAGAAAGAAGAAAGAAAGAAGTAACAAAGAATTATGAAAGAAGTAAGAAACAAGAAAAAAAGAAGAAGAAAGAAGTAAGAAAGAAGGAAGAAAGAAGAAAGAAAGAAGAAAGAAGAAAGAAAGAAGTAAGAAAGAATTAAGAAAGAAGTAAGAAAGAAGTAAGAAAGAAGTAAGAAGGAATGAAGAAAGAAGTAAGAAAGAAGTAAGAAAGAAGTAAGAAAGAAGTAAGAAAGAAGTAAGAAAGGAAGAAGAAAGAAAGAAGAATGAAGTAAGAAAGAAGTAAGAAAGAAGTAAGAAAGAAGAAAGAAAGAATTAAGAAAGAAGAAAGAAAGAAGTAAGAAAGAAGTAAGAAAGAAGTAAGAAGGAATGAAGAAAGAAGTAAGAAAGAAGTAAGAAAGGAGAAAGAAGTAAGAAAGAAGTAAGAAAGAAGTAAGAAAGAAGTAAGAAAGAAAGAAGAAAGAAGTAAGAAAGAAGTAAGAAAGAAGCTAGAAAGAAGTAAGAAAGAAGAAAGAAAGAATTAAGAAAGAAGAAAGAAAGACCTAAAATAGAAGAAAGTTAGAAGTAAGAAAGATGTAAGAAAGAAAGAAGAAAGAAGTAAGAAAGAAGTAAGAAAGAAGAAAAAAGAAGTTAGAATGAAGTAAGAAAGAAGTAATAAATAAGTAAGAAAGAAGAAAGAAGTAAGAAATAAGGAAGAAAGAATTAAAAAGAAGTAAGAAAGAAGTAAGAAAGAAGTAAGAAAGAAGAAAGATAGAAGTAAGAAAGAAGTAAGAAAGAAGTAAGAAAGACAGAAGTAAGAAAGAAGTAAGAAAGAAGTAAGAAAGAAGTAAGAAAGAAAGAAGAAAGAAGTAAGAAAGAAAGAAGGAAGAAGTATGAAAGAAGTAAGAAAGTAGTAAGAAAGAAGTAAGAAGGAATGAAGAAGGAATGAAGAAAGAAGTAAGAAAGAAGTAAGAAAGAAGTAAGAAAGAAGTAAGAAAGAAGTAAGAAAGAAAGAAGAAAGAAGTAAGAAAGAAGTAAGAAGAAGTAAGAAAGAAGTAAGAAAGAAGAAAGAAAGAAGTAAGAAAGAATTATGAAAGAAGAAAGAAAGAAGAAAAAAAGAAGTAAGAAAGAAGTAAGAAAGAAGTAAGAAAGAAGTAAGAAAGAAAGAAGAAAGAAGAAATAAAGAACAAAGAAGTAAGAAAGAAGTAAGAAAGAAGTAAGAAAGAAGTAAGAAAGAAGTAAGAAAGAAGTAAGAAAGAAAGAAGAAAGAAGTAAGAAAGAAGTAAGAAAGAAGTAAGAAAGAAGTAAGATAGAAGTAAGAAGGAATGAAGAAAGAAGTAAGAAAGAAGTAAGAAAGAAGTAAGAAAGAAGTAAGAAAGGAAGAAGAAAGAAAGAAGAATGAAGTAAGAAAGAAGTAAGAAAGAAGAAAGAATGAACTAAGAAAGAAGTAAGAAAGAAGTAAGAAAGAAGTAAGAAAGAAGTAAGAAAGAAGTAAGAAAGAAGTAAGAAAGGAAGAAGAAAGAAAGAAGAATGAAGTAAGAAAGAAGTAAGAAAGAAGTAAGAAAGAAGAAAGAAAGAATTAAGAAAGAAGAAAGAAAGAAGTAAGAAAGAAGTAAGAAAGTAGTAGGAAAGAAGTAAGAAAGAAGTAAGAAAGAAAGAAGAAAGAAGTAAGAAAGAAGTAAGAAAGAAGTAAGGAAGAAAGAAGAAAGAAGTAAGAAAGAAGAAAGATAGAAGAAAGAAGTAAGAAAGAAGTAAGAAAGAAGTAAGAAAGAAGTAAGAAAGAAGTAAGAAAGAAGTAAGAAAGAAGTAAGAAGGAATGAAGAAAGAAGTAAGAAAGAAGTAAGAAAGGAGAAAGAAGTAAGAAAGAAGTAAGAAAGAAGTAAGAAAGAAGTAAGAAAGAAAGAAGAAAGAAGTAAGAAAGAAGTAAGAAAGAAGCAAGAAAGAAGTAAGATATAAGAAAGAAAGAATTAAGAAAGAAGAAAGAAAGACCTAAAATAGAAGAAAGTTAGAAGTAAGAAAGATGTAAGAAAGAAAGAAGAAAGAAGTAAGAAAGAAGTAAGAAAGAAGTAAGAAAGAAGAAAAAAGAAGTAAGAATGAAGTAAGAAAGAAGTAATAAATAAGTAAGAAAGAAGAAAGAAGTAAGAAATAAGGAAGAAAGAATTAAAAAGAAGTAAGAAAGAAGTAAGAAAGAAGTAAGAAAGAAGAAAGAAAGAAGTAAGAAAGAAGTAAGAAAGAAGTAAGAAAGACAGAAGTAAGAAAGAAGTAAGAAAGAAGTAAGAAAGAAGTAAGAAAGAAAGAAGAAAGAAGTAAGAAAGAAAGAAGGAAGAAGTATGAAAGAAGTAAGAAAGTAGTAAGAAAGAAGTAAGAAGTAATGAAGAAGGAATGAAGAAAGAAGTAAGAAAGAAGTAAGAAAGAAGTAAGAAAGAAGTAAGAAAGAAGTAAGAAAGAAGTAAGAAAGAAGTAAGAAAGAAAGAAGAAAGAAGTAAGAAAGAAGTAAGAAGAAGTAAGAAAGAAGTAAGAAAGAAGTAAGAAGGAATGAAGAAAGAAGTAAGAAAGAAGTAAGAAAGAAGTAAGAAAGGAAGAAGAAAGAAAGAAGAATGAAGTAAGAAAGAAGTAAGAAAGAAGAAAGAAAGAACTAAGAAAGAAGAAAGAAAGAAGTAAGAAAGAAGTAAGAAAGAAGTAAGAAAGAAGTAAGAAAGAAGTAAGAAAGAAGTTAGAAAGAAGTAAGAAAGAAGTAAGAAAGAAGTAAGAAAGAATTATGAAAGAAGTAAGAAAGAAGAAAAAAAGAAGTAAGAAAGAAGTAAGAAAGAAGTAAGAAAGAAGTAAGAAAGAAGTAAGAAAGAAGTAAGAAAGAAGTAAGAAAGAAGTAAGAAAGAAAGAAGAAAGAAGAAATAAAGAACAAAGAAGAAAGAAAGAAGTAAGAAAGAAGTAAGAAAGAAGTAAGAAAGAAGTAAGAAAGAAGTAAGAAAGAAGTAAGAAAGAAGTAAGAAAGAAGTAAGAAAGAAGTAAGAAAGAAGTAAAAAAGAAGTAAGAAAGAAAGAAGAAGTAAGAAAGAAGTAAGAAAGAAGTAAGAAAAAGAAAGAAAGAAGTAAGAAGGAATGAAGAAAGAAGTAAGAAAGAAGTAAGAAAGAAGTAAGAAAGAAGTAAGAAAGAAGTAAGAAAGGAAGAAGAAAGAAGTAAGAAAGAAGTAAGAGAGAAGTAAGAAAGAAGTAAGAAAGAAGTAAGAAGGAATGAAGAAAGAAGTAAGAAAGAAGTTAGAAAGAAGAAAGAAGTAAGAAAGAAGTAAGAAGGAATGAAGAAAGAAGTAAGAAAGAAGTAAGAAAGAAGTAAGAAAGAAAGAAGAAAGAAGTAAGAAAGAAGTAAGAAAGATAGAAGAAAGAAGTAAGAAAGAAGTAAGAAAGAAGTAAGAAAGAAGTAAGAAAGAAGTAAGAAAGAAGTAAGAAAGAAGTAAGAAGGAATGAAGAAAGAAGTAAAAAAGAAGTAAGAAAGAAGTAAGAAAGAAAGAAGAAAGAAGTAAGAAAGAAAGAAGAAAGAAGTATGAAAGAAGTAAGAAAGAAGAAAGAAAGAAGTAGGAAAGAAGAAAGAAAGAAGTAAGAAAGAAGTAGGAAAGAAAGAAGAAAGAAGTAAGAAAGAAGTAAGAAGGAAGTAAGAAAGAAGAAAGAAAGAAGAAAGAAAGAACTAAGAAAGAAGTAACAAAGAAGTAAGAAAGAAGTAAGAAAGAAGTAAGAAAGAAGTAAGAAAGAAAGAAGAAAGAAGTATGAAAGAAGTAAGAAAGAAGAAAGAAAGAAGTAAGAAAGAAGAAAGAAAGAAGTAAGAAAGAAGGAGGAAAGAAGTAAGAAAGAAAGAAGAAAGAAGTATGAAAGAAGTAAGAAAGAAGAAAGAAAGAAGTAAGAAAGAAGAAAGAAAGAAGTAAGAAAGAAGGAGGAAAGAAAGAAGAAAGAAGTGAGAAAGAAAGAAGAAAGAAGAAAGAAAGAAGTAAGAAAGAGGTAAGAAAGAAGTAAGAAAGAAGTAAGAAAGAAGTAAGAAGGAATGAAGAAAGAAGTAAGAAAGAAGTAAGAAAGAAGTTAGAAAGAAGTATGAAAGAAGTAAGAAAGAAGTAAGAAAGAAGTAAGAAAGAAGAAGGAAAGAAAGAAGAAAGAAGTAAGAAAGAAGTAAGAAAGAATTAAGAAAGAAGTAAGAAAGAAGTAAGAAAGAAGTAAGAAGGAATGAAGAAAGAAGTAAGAAAGAAGTAAGAAAGAAGTAAGAAAGAAGAAAGAAAGAAGTAACAAAGAATTATGAAAGAAGTAAGAAACAAGAAAAAAAGAAGAAGAAAGAAGTAAGAAAGAAGGAAGAAAGAAGAAAGAAAGAAGAAAGAAGAAAGAAAGAAGTAAGAAAGAATTAAGAAAGAAGTAAGAAAGAAGTAAGAAAGAAGTAAGAAGGAATGAAGAAAGAAGTAAGAAAGAAGTAAGAAAGAAGTAAGAAAGAAGTAAGAAAGAAGTAAGAAAGGAAGAAGAAAGAAAGAAGAATGAAGTAAGAAAGAAGTAAGAAAGAAGTAAGAAAGAAGAAAGAAAGAATTAAGAAAGAAGAAAGAAAGAAGTAAGAAAGAAGTAAGAAAGAAGTAAGAAGGAATGAAGAAAGAAGTAAGAAAGAAGTAAGAAAGGAGAAAGAAGTAAGAAAGAAGTAAGAAAGAAGTAAGAAAGAAGTAAGAAAGAAAGAAGAAAGAAGTAAGAAAGAAGTAAGAAAGAAGCTAGAAAGAAGTAAGAAAGAAGAAAGAAAGAATTAAGAAAGAAGAAAGAAAGACCTAAAATAGAAGAAAGTTAGAAGTAAGAAAGATGTAAGAAAGAAAGAAGAAAGAAGTAAGAAAGAAGTAAGAAAGAAGAAAAAAGAAGTTAGAATGAAGTAAGAAAGAAGTAATAAATAAGTAAGAAAGAAGAAAGAAGTAAGAAATAAGGAAGAAAGAATTAAAAAGAAGTAAGAAAGAAGTAAGAAAGAAGTAAGAAAGAAGAAAGATAGAAGTAAGAAAGAAGTAAGAAAGAAGTAAGAAAGACAGAAGTAAGAAAGAAGTAAGAAAGAAGTAAGAAAGAAGTAAGAAAGAAAGAAGAAAGAAGTAAGAAAGAAAGAAGGAAGAAGTATGAAAGAAGTAAGAAAGTAGTAAGAAAGAAGTAAGAAGGAATGAAGAAGGAATGAAGAAAGAAGTAAGAAAGAAGTAAGAAAGAAGTAAGAAAGAAGTAAGAAAGAAGTAAGAAAGAAAGAAGAAAGAAGTAAGAAAGAAGTAAGAAGAAGTAAGAAAGAAGTAAGAAAGAAGAAAGAAAGAAGTAAGAAAGAATTATGAAAGAAGAAAGAAAGAAGAAAAAAAGAAGTAAGAAAGAAGTAAGAAAGAAGTAAGAAAGAAGTAAGAAAGAAAGAAGAAAGAAGAAATAAAGAACAAAGAAGTAAGAAAGAAGTAAGAAAGAAGTAAGAAAGAAGTAAGAAAGAAGTAAGAAAGAAGTAAGAAAGAAAGAAGAAAGAAGTAAGAAAGAAGTAAGAAAGAAGTAAGAAAGAAGTAAGATAGAAGTAAGAAGGAATGAAGAAAGAAGTAAGAAAGAAGTAAGAAAGAAGTAAGAAAGAAGTAAGAAAGGAAGAAGAAAGAAAGAAGAATGAAGTAAGAAAGAAGTAAGAAAGAAGAAAGAATGAACTAAGAAAGAAGTAAGAAAGAAGTAAGAAAGAAGTAAGAAAGAAGTAAGAAAGAAGTAAGAAAGAAGTAAGAAAGGAAGAAGAAAGAAAGAAGAATGAAGTAAGAAAGAAGTAAGAAAGAAGTAAGAAAGAAGAAAGAAAGAATTAAGAAAGAAGAAAGAAAGAAGTAAGAAAGAAGTAAGAAAGTAGTAGGAAAGAAGTAAGAAAGAAGTAAGAAAGAAAGAAGAAAGAAGTAAGAAAGAAGTAAGAAAGAAGTAAGGAAGAAAGAAGAAAGAAGTAAGAAAGAAGAAAGATAGAAGAAAGAAGTAAGAAAGAAGTAAGAAAGAAGTAAGAAAGAAGTAAGAAAGAAGTAAGAAAGAAGTAAGAAGGAATGAAGAAAGAAGTAAGAAAGAAGTAAGAAAGGAGAAAGAAGTAAGAAAGAAGTAAGAAAGAAGTAAGAAAGAAGTAAGAAAGAAAGAAGAAAGAAGTAAGAAAGAAGTAAGAAAGAAGCAAGAAAGAAGTAAGATATAAGAAAGAAAGAATTAAGAAAGAAGAAAGAAAGACCTAAAATAGAAGAAAGTTAGAAGTAAGAAAGATGTAAGAAAGAAAGAAGAAAGAAGTAAGAAAGAAGTAAGAAAGAAGTAAGAAAGAAGAAAAAAGAAGTAAGAATGAAGTAAGAAAGAAGTAATAAATAAGTAAGAAAGAAGAAAGAAGTAAGAAATAAGGAAGAAAGAATTAAAAAGAAGTAAGAAAGAAGTAAGAAAGAAGTAAGAAAGAAGAAAGAAAGAAGTAAGAAAGAAGTAAGAAAGAAGTAAGAAAGACAGAAGTAAGAAAGAAGTAAGAAAGAAGTAAGAAAGAAGTAAGAAAGAAAGAAGAAAGAAGTAAGAAAGAAAGAAGGAAGAAGTATGAAAGAAGTAAGAAAGTAGTAAGAAAGAAGTAAGAAGGAATGAAGAAGGAATGAAGAAAGAAGTAAGAAAGAAGTAAGAAAGAAGTAAGAAAGAAGTAAGAAAGAAGTAAGAAAGAAGTAAGAAAGAAGTAAGAAAGAAAGAAGAAAGAAGTAAGAAAGAAGTAAGAAGAAGTAAGAAAGAAGTAAGAAAGAAGTAAGAAGGAATGAAGAAAGAAGTAAGAAAGAAGTAAGAAAGGAAGAAGAAAGAAAGAAGAATGAAGTAAGAAAGAAGTAAGAAAGAAGAAAGAAAGAACTAAGAAAGAAGAAAGAAAGAAGTAAGAAAGAAGTAAGAAAGAAGTAAGAAAGAAGTAAGAAAGAAGTAAGAAAGAAGTTAGAAAGAAGTAAGAAAGAAGTAAGAAAGAAGTAAGAAAGAAGTAAGAAAGAAAGAAGAAAGAAGTAAGAAAGAAGTAAGAAAGAAGTAAGAAAGAAGTAAGAAAGAAAGAAGAAAGAAGTAAGAAAGAAAGAAGGAAGAAGTATGAAAGAAGTAAGAAAGTAGTAAGAAAGAAGTAAGAAGGAATGAAGAAGGAATGAAGAAAGAAGTAAGAAAGAAGTAAGAAAGAAGTAAGAAAGAAGTAAGAAAGAAGTAAGAAAGAAGTAAGAAAGAAGTAAGAAAGAAAGAAGAAAGAAGTAAGAAAGAAGTAAGAAGAAGTAAGAAAGAAGTAAGAAAGAAGTAAGAAGGAATGAAGAAAGAAGTAAGAAAGAAGTAAGAAAGAAGTAAGAAAGGAAGAAGAAAGAAAGAAGAATGAAGTAAGAAAGAAGTAAGAAAGAAGAAAAAAGAACTAAGAAAGAAGAAAGAAAGAAGTAAGAAAGAAGTAAGAAA
Source organism: Columba livia (assembly GCF_036013475.1). Classification (NCBI taxonomy): domain Eukaryota; kingdom Metazoa; phylum Chordata; class Aves; order Columbiformes; family Columbidae; genus Columba; species Columba livia. Next base: position 31,481 of record NW_027043124.1, read on the forward strand.
GAAGTAAGAAAGAAGTAAGAAAGAAGTTAGAAAGAAGTAAGAAAGAAGTAAGAAAGAAGTAAGAAAGAATTAAGAAAGAAGTAAGAAAGAAAGAAGAAAGAAGTAAGAAAGAAGTAAGAAAGAATTAAGAAAGAAGTAAGAAAGAAGTAAGAAAGAAGTAAGAAAGAAGTAAGAAAGAAGTAAGAAGGAATGAAGAAAGAAGTAAGAAAGAAGTAAGAAAGGAGAAAGAAGTAAGAAAGAAGTAAGAAAGAAGTAAGAAAGAAGTAAGAAAGAAAGAAGAAAGAAGTAAGAAAGAAGTAAGAAAGAAGCAAGAAAGAAGTAAGAAAGAAGAAAGAAAGAATTAAGAAAGAAGAAAGAAAGACCTAAAATAGAAGAAAGTTAGAAGTAAGAAAGATGTAAGAAAGAAAGAAGAAAGAAGTAAGAAAGAAGTAAGAAAGAAGAAAAAAGAAGTTAGAATGAAGTAAGAAAGAAGTAATAAATAAGTAAGAAAGAAGAAAGAAGTAAGAAATAAGGAAGAAAGAATTAAAAAGAAGTAAGAAAGAAGTAAGTAAGAAGTAAGAAAGAAGAAAGATAGAAGTAAGAAAGAAGTAAGAAAGAAGTAAGAAAGAAAGAAGAAAGAAGTAAGAAAGAAAGAAGGAAGAAGTATGAAAGAAGTAAGAAAGTAGTAAGAAAGAAGTAAGAAGGAATGAAGAAGGAATGAAGAAAGAAGTAAGAAAGAAGTAAGAAAGAAGTAAGAAAGAAGTAAGAAAGAAGTAAGAAAGAATGAAGAAAGAAGTAAGAAAGAAGTAAGAAGAAGTAAGAAAGAAGTAAGAAAGAAGAAAGAAAGAAGTAAGAAAGAATTATGAAAGAAGAAAGAAAGAAGGAAAAAAGAAGTAAGAAAGAAGTAAGAAAGAAAGAAGAAAGAAGAAATAAAGAACAAAGAAGTAAGAAAGAAGTAAGAAAGAAGTAAGAAAGAAGTAAGAAAGAAGTAAGAAAGAAGTAAGAAAGAAGTAAGAAAGAAGTAAGAAAGAAAGAAGAAAGAAGTAAGAAAGAAGTAAGAAAGAAGTAAGAAAGAAGTAAGATAGAAGTAAGAAGGAATGAAGAAAGAAGTAAGAAAGAAGTAAGAAAGAAGTAAGAAAGAAGTAAGAAAGGAAGAAGAAAGAAAGAAGAATGAAGTAAGAAAGAAGTAAGAAAGAAGAAAGAATGAACTAAGAAAGAAGTAAGAAAGAAGTAAGAAAGAAGTAAGAAAGAAGTAAGAAAGAAGTAAGAAAGAAGTAAGAAAGAAGTAAGAAAGGAAGAAGAAAGAAAGAAGAATGAAGTAAGAAAGAAGTAAGAAAGAAGTAAGAAAGAAGAAAGAAAGAATTAAGAAAGAAGAAAGAAAGAAGTAAGAAAGAAGTAAGAAAGTAGTAGGAAAGAAGTAAGAAAGAAGTAAGAAAGAAAGAAGAAAGAAGTAAGAAAGAAGTAAGAAAGAAGTAAGGAAGAAAGAAGAAAGAAGTAAGAAAGAAGAAAGATAGAAGAAAGAAGTAAGAAAGAAGTAAGAAAGAAGTAAGAAAGAAGTAAGAAAGAAGTAAGAAAGAAGTAAGAAGGAATGAAGAAAGAAGTAAGAAAGAAGTAAGAAAGGAGAAAGAAGTAAGAAAGAAGTAAGAAAGAAGTAAGAAAGAAGTAAGAAAGAAAGAAGAAAGAAGTAAGAAAGAAGTAAGAAAGAAGCAAGAAAGAAGTAAGAAATAATAAAGAAAGAATTAAGAAAGAAGAAAGAAAGACCTAAAATAGAAGAAAGTTAGAAGTAAGAAAGATGTAAGAAAGAAAGAAGAAAGAAGTAAGAAAGAAGTAAGAAAGAAGTAAGAAAGAAGAAAAAAGAAGTTAGAATGAAGTAAGAAAGAAGTAATAAATAAGTAAGAAAGAAGAAAGAAGTAAGAAATAAGGAAGAAAGAATTAAAAAGAAGTAAGAAAGAAGTAAGAAAGAAGTAAGAAAGAAGAAAGAAAGAAGTAAGAAAGAAGTAAGAAAGAAGTAAGAAAGACAGAAGTAAGAAAGAAGTAAGAAAGAAGTAAGAAAGAAGTAAGAAAGAAAGAAGAAAGAAGTAAGAAAGAAGTAAGAAGAAGTAAGAAAGAAGTAAGAAAGAAGTAAGAAGGAATGAAGAAACAAGTAAGAAAGAAGTAAGAAAGAAGTAATAAAGAAGTAAGAAAGGAAGAAGAAAGAAAGAAGAATGAAGTAAGAAAGAAGTAAGAAAGAAGAAAGAAAGAACTAAGAAAGAAGAAAGAAAGAAGTAAGAAAGAAGTAAGAAAGAAGTAAGAAAGAAGTAAGAAAGAAGAAAGAAAGAAGTTAGAAAGAAGTAAGAAAGAAGTAAGAAAGAAGTAGGAAAGAAGTAAGAAAGAAGTAAGAAAGAAAGAAGAAAGAAGTAAGAAAGAAGTAAGAAAGAAGTAAGAAAGAAGTAAGAAAGAAGTAAGAAAGAAGTAAGAAAGAAGTAAGAAAGAAAGAAGAAAGAAGTAAGAAAGAAAGAAGTAAGAAAGAAGAAAGAAGTATGAAAGAAGTAAGAAAGAAGAAATAAAGAAGTAGGAAAGAAGAAAGAAAGAAGTAAGAAAGAAGTAGGGAAGAAAGAAGAAGTAAGAAAGAAAGAAGAAAGAAGAAAGAAAGAAGTAAGAAAGAGGTAAGAAAGAAGTAAAAAGAAGTAAGAAAGAAGTAAGAAGGAATGAAGAAAGAAGTAAGAAAGAAGTAAGAAAGAAGGAAGAAAGAAGTAAGAAAGAAGTAAGAAAGAAGTATGAAAGAAAGAAGAAAGAAGTAAGAAAGAAGTAAGAAAGAAGAAAGAAAGAAGTAAGAAAGAAGAAAGAAAGAAGTAAGAAAGAAGTATGAAAGAAGTAAGAAAGAAGAAAAAAAGAAGTAAGAAAGAAGTAAGAAAGAAGTAAGAAAGAAGTAAGAAAGAAGTAAGAAAGAAAGAAGAAAGAAGTAAGAAAGAAGAAAGAAAGAATAAGAAAGAAGTAAGAAAGAAGTAAGAAAGGAAGAAGAAAGAAAGAAGAATGAAGTAAGAAAGAAGTAAGAAAGAAGAAAAAAGAACTAAGAAAGAAGAAAGAAAGAAGTAAGAAAGAAGTAAGAAAGAAGTAAGAAAGAAGTAAGAAAGAAGTTAGAAAGAAGTAAGAAAGAAGTAAGAAAGAAGTAAGAAAGAATTAAGAAAGAAGTAAGAAAGAAAGAAGAAAGAAGTAAGAAAGAAGTAAGAAAGAATTAAGAAAGAAGTAAGAAAGAAGTAAGAAAGAAGTAAGAAAGAAGTAAGAAAGAAGTAAGAAGGAATGAAGAAAGAAGTAAGAAAGAAGTAAGAAAGGAGAAAGAAGTAAGAAAGAAGTAAGAAAGAAGTAAGAAAGAAGTAAGAAAGAAAGAAGAAAGAAGTAAGAAAGAAGTAAGAAAGAAGCAAGAAAGAAGTAAGAAAGAAGAAAGAAAGAATTAAGAAAGAAGAAAGAAAGACCTAAAATAGAAGAAAGTTAGAAGTAAGAAAGATGTAAGAAAGAAAGAAGAAAGAAGTAAGAAAGAAGTAAGAAAGAAGAAAAAAGAAGTTAGAATGAAGTAAGAAAGAAGTAATAAATAAGTAAGAAAGAAGAAAGAAGTAAGAAATAAGGAAGAAAGAATTAAAAAGAAGTAAGAAAGAAGTAAGTAAGAAGTAAGAAAGAAGAAAGATAGAAGTAAGAAAGAAGTAAGAAAGAAGTAAGAAAGAAAGAAGAAAGAAGTAAGAAAGAAAGAAGGAAGAAGTATGAAAGAAGTAAGAAAGTAGTAAGAAAGAAGTAAGAAGGAATGAAGAAGGAATGAAGAAAGAAGTAAGAAAGAAGTAAGAAAGAAGTAAGAAAGAAGTAAGAAAGAAGTAAGAAAGAATGAAGAAAGAAGTAAGAAAGAAGTAAGAAGAAGTAAGAAAGAAGTAAGAAAGAAGAAAGAAAGAAGTAAGAAAGAATTATGAAAGAAGAAAGAAAGAAGGAAAAAAGAAGTAAGAAAGAAGTAAGAAAGAAAGAAGAAAGAAGAAATAAAGAACAAAGAAGTAAGAAAGAAGTAAGAAAGAAGTAAGAAAGAAGTAAGAAAGAAGTAAGAAAGAAGTAAGAAAGAAGTAAGAAAGAAGTAAGAAAGAAAGAAGAAAGAAGTAAGAAAGAAGTAAGAAAGAAGTAAGAAAGAAGTAAGATAGAAGTAAGAAGGAATGAAGAAAGAAGTAAGAAAGAAGTAAGAAAGAAGTAAGAAAGAAGTAAGAAAGGAAGAAGAAAGAAAGAAGAATGAAGTAAGAAAGAAGTAAGAAAGAAGAAAGAATGAACTAAGAAAGAAGTAAGAAAGAAGTAAGAAAGAAGTAAGAAAGAAGTAAGAAAGAAGTAAGAAAGAAGTAAGAAAGAAGTAAGAAAGGAAGAAGAAAGAAAGAAGAATGAAGTAAGAAAGAAGTAAGAAAGAAGTAAGAAAGAAGAAAGAAAGAATTAAGAAAGAAGAAAGAAAGAAGTAAGAAAGAAGTAAGAAAGTAGTAGGAAAGAAGTAAGAAAGAAGTAAGAAAGAAAGAAGAAAGAAGTAAGAAAGAAGTAAGAAAGAAGTAAGGAAGAAAGAAGAAAGAAGTAAGAAAGAAGAAAGATAGAAGAAAGAAGTAAGAAAGAAGTAAGAAAGAAGTAAGAAAGAAGTAAGAAAGAAGTAAGAAAGAAGTAAGAAGGAATGAAGAAAGAAGTAAGAAAGAAGTAAGAAAGGAGAAAGAAGTAAGAAAGAAGTAAGAAAGAAGTAAGAAAGAAGTAAGAAAGAAAGAAGAAAGAAGTAAGAAAGAAGTAAGAAAGAAGCAAGAAAGAAGTAAGAAATAATAAAGAAAGAATTAAGAAAGAAGAAAGAAAGACCTAAAATAGAAGAAAGTTAGAAGTAAGAAAGATGTAAGAAAGAAAGAAGAAAGAAGTAAGAAAGAAGTAAGAAAGAAGTAAGAAAGAAGAAAAAAGAAGTTAGAATGAAGTAAGAAAGAAGTAATAAATAAGTAAGAAAGAAGAAAGAAGTAAGAAATAAGGAAGAAAGAATTAAAAAGAAGTAAGAAAGAAGTAAGAAAGAAGTAAGAAAGAAGAAAGAAAGAAGTAAGAAAGAAGTAAGAAAGAAGTAAGAAAGACAGAAGTAAGAAAGAAGTAAGAAAGAAGTAAGAAAGAAGTAAGAAAGAAAGAAGAAAGAAGTAAGAAAGAAGTAAGAAGAAGTAAGAAAGAAGTAAGAAAGAAGTAAGAAGGAATGAAGAAACAAGTAAGAAAGAAGTAAGAAAGAAGTAATAAAGAAGTAAGAAAGGAAGAAGAAAGAAAGAAGAATGAAGTAAGAAAGAAGTAAGAAAGAAGAAAGAAAGAACTAAGAAAGAAGAAAGAAAGAAGTAAGAAAGAAGTAAGAAAGAAGTAAGAAAGAAGTAAGAAAGAAGAAAGAAAGAAGTTAGAAAGAAGTAAGAAAGAAGTAAGAAAGAAGTAGGAAAGAAGTAAGAAAGAAGTAAGAAAGAAAGAAGAAAGAAGTAAGAAAGAAGTAAGAAAGAAGTAAGAAAGAAGTAAGAAAGAAGTAAGAAAGAAGTAAGAAAGAAGTAAGAAAGAAAGAAGAAAGAAGTAAGAAAGAAAGAAGTAAGAAAGAAGAAAGAAGTATGAAAGAAGTAAGAAAGAAGAAATAAAGAAGTAGGAAAGAAGAAAGAAAGAAGTAAGAAAGAAGTAGGGAAGAAAGAAGAAGTAAGAAAGAAAGAAGAAAGAAGAAAGAAAGAAGTAAGAAAGAGGTAAGAAAGAAGTAAAAAGAAGTAAGAAAGAAGTAAGAAGGAATGAAGAAAGAAGTAAGAAAGAAGTAAGAAAGAAGGAAGAAAGAAGTAAGAAAGAAGTAAGAAAGAAGTATGAAAGAAAGAAGAAAGAAGTAAGAAAGAAGTAAGAAAGAAGAAAGAAAGAAGTAAGAAAGAAGAAAGAAAGAAGTAAGAAAGAAGTATGAAAGAAGTAAGAAAGAAGAAAAAAAGAAGTAAGAAAGAAGTAAGAAAGAAGTAAGAAAGAAGTAAGAAAGAAGTAAGAAAGAAAGAAGAAAGAAGTAAGAAAGAAGAAAGAAAGAATAAGAAAGAAGTAAGAAAGAAGAAAAAAAGAAGTAAGAAAGAAGTAAGAAAGAAGAAAGAAGAAAGAAAGAAGTAAGAAAGAGGAAAGAAAGAAGTAAGAAAGAAGTAGGAAAGAAAGAAGAAAGAAGTGAGAAAGAAAGAAGAAAGAAGAAAGAAAGAAGTAAGAAAGAGCTAAGAAAGAAGTAAGAAAGAAGTAAGAAAGAAGTAAGAAGGAATGAAGAAAGAAGTAAGAAAGAAGTAAGAAAGAAGTAAGACAGAAGTAAGAAAGAAAGAAGAAAGAAGTAAGAAAGAAGTAAGAAGAAGTAAGAAAGAAGTAAGAAAGAAGTAAGAAGGAATGAAGAAAGAAGTAAGAAAGAAGTAAGAAAGAAGTAAGAAAGAAGTAAGAAAGGAAGAAGAAAGAAAGAAGAATGAAGTAAGAAAGAAGTAAGAAAGAAGAAAGAAAGAACTAAGAAAGAAGAAAGAAAGAAGTAAGAAAGAAGTAAGAAAGAAGTAAGAAAGAAGTAAGAAAGAAGTAAGAAAGAAGTTAGAAAGAAGTAAGAAAGAAGTAAGAAAGAAGTAGGAAAGAAGTAAGAAAGAAGTAAGAAAGAAAGAAGAAAGAAGTAAGAAAGAAGTAAGAAAGAAATAAGAAAGAAGTAAGAAAGAAGTAAGAAAGAAGTAAGAAAGAAGTAAGAAAGAAAGAAGAAAGAAGTAAGAAAGAAAGAAGTAAGAAAGAAGAAAGAAGTATGAAAGAAGTAAGAAAGAAGAAATAAAGAAGTAGGAAAGAAGAAAGAAAGAAGTAAGAAAGAAGTAGGGAAGAAAGAAGAAGTAAGAAAGAAAGAAGAAAGAAGAAAGAAAGAAGTAAGAAAGAAGAAATAAAGAAGTAGGAAAGAAGTAAGAAAGAAGTAAGAAAGAAGTATGAAAGAAAGAAGAAAGAAGTAAGAAAGAAGTAAGAAAGAAGAAAGAAAGAAGTAAGAAAGAAGAAAGAAAGAAGTAAGAAAGAAGTATGAAAGAAGTAAGAAAGAAGAAAAAAAGAAGTAAGAAAGAAGTAAGAAAGAAGTAAGAAAGAAGTAAGAAAGAAGTAAGAAAGAAGTAAGAAAGAAAGAAGAAAGAAGTAAGAAAGAAGAAAGAAAGAATAAGAAAGAAGTAAGAAAGAAGAAAAAAAGAAGTAAGAAAGAAGTAAGAAAGAAGTAAGAAAGAAGAAAGAAAGAAGTAAGAAAGAAGAAAGAAAGAAGTAAGAAAGAAGAAAGGAAGAAGAAAGAAAGAAGAAAGAAAAAAGTAAGAAAGAAGTAAGAAAGAAGTAAGAAAGAAGTAAGAAAGAAAGAAGAAAGAAGTAAGAAAGAAGAAAGAAAGATAGAAGAAAGAAGTAAGAAAGAAGTAAGAAAGAAAGAAGTAAGAAAGAAGTAAGAAAGAAGTAAGAAAGAAGTAAGAAAGAAGTAAGAAGGAATGAAGAAAGAAGTAAGAAAGAAGTTAGAAAGAAGAAAGAAGTTAGAAAGAAGTAAGAAAGAAGAAAGAAAGAAGTAAGAAAGAAGTAAGAAAGAAGAAAGAAAGAATTAAGGAAGAAGAAAGAAAGAACTAAAATAGAAGAAAGTTAGAAGTAAGAAAGATGTAAGAAAGAAAGAAGAAAGAAGTAAGAAAGAAGTAAGAAAGAAGAAAAAAGAAGTTAGAATGAAGTAAGAAAGAAGTAAGAAAGAAGTAAGAAAGAAGTAAGAAAGAAGTAAGAAAGAAGTAAGAAAGAAAGAAGTAAGAAAGAAGTAAGAAAGAAGTAAGAAAGAAGTAAGAAAGAAGTAAGAAAGAAGGAGGAAAGAAAGAAGAAAGAAGTAAGAAAGAAAGAAGGAAGAAGTATGAAAGAAGTAAGAAAGAAGTAAGAAAGAAGAAAGAAAGAAATAAGAAAGAAGTAGGAAAGAAAGAAGAAAGAAGTAAGAAAGAAAGAAGAAAGAAGAAAGAAGTAAGAAAGAAGTAAGAAAGAAGGAAGAAAGAAGTAAGAAAGAAGTAAGAAAGAAGTAAGAAAGAAAGAAGAAAGAAGTAAGAAAGAAGTAAGAAGGAATGAAGAAAGGAGTAAGAAAGAAGTAAGAAAGAAGTAAGAAAGAAGTAAGAAAGAAGTAAGAAAGAAAGAAGAAAGAAGTAAGAAAGAAGTAAGAAAGAAGTAAGAAAGAAGTAAGAAAGAAGAAAGAAAGAAGTAAGAAAGAATTATGAAAGAAGTAAGAAAGAAGAAAAAAAGAAGTAAGAAAGAAGTAAGAAAGAAGTAAGAAAGAAGTAAGAAAGAAGTAAGAAAGAAAGAAGAAAGAAGAAATAAAGAACAAAGAAGAAAGAAAGAAGTAAGAAAGAAGTAAGAAAGAAGTAAGAAAGAAGTAAGAAAGAAGTAAGAAAGAAGTAAGAAAGAAGTAAGAAAGAAGTAAGAAAGAAGTAAAAAAGAAGTAAGAAAGAAAGAAGAAGTAAGAAAGAAGTAAGAAAGAAGTAAGAAAGAAGAAAGAAAGAAGTAAGAAGGAATGAAGAAAGAAGTAAGAAAGAAGTAAGAAAGAAGTAAGAAAGAAGTAAGAAAGAAGTAAGAAAGGAAGAAGAAAGAAGTAAGAAAGAAGTAAGAGAGAAGTAAGAAAGAAGTAAGAAAGAAGTAAGAAGGAATGAAGAAAGAAGTAAGAAAGAAGTTAGAAAGAAGAAAGAAGTAAGAAAGAAGTAAGAAGGAATGAAGAAAGAAGTAAGAAAGAAGTAAGAAAGAAGTAAGAAAGAAAGAAGAAAGAAGTAAGAAAGAAGAAAGAAAGATAGAAGAAAGAAGTAAGAAAGAAGTAAGAAAGAAGTAAGAAAGAAGTAAGAAAGAAGTAAGAAAGAAGTAAGAAAGAAGTAAGAAGGAATGAAGAAAGAAGTAAGAAAGAAGTAAGAAAGAAGTAAGAAAGAAAGAAGAAAGAAGTAAGAAAGAAAGAAGAAAGAAGTATGAAAGAAGTAAAAAAGAAGAAAGAAAGAAGTAGGAAAGAAGAAAGAAAGAAGTAAGAAAGAAGTAGGAAAGAAAGAAGAAAGAAGTAAGAAAGAAGTAAGAAGGAAGTAAGAAAGAAGAAAGAAAGAAGAAAGAAAGAACTAAGAAAGAAGTAACAAAGAAGTAAGAAAGAAGTAAGAAAGAAGGAAGAAAGAAGTAAGAAAGAAAGAAGAAAGAAGTATGAAAGAAGTAAGAAAGAAGAAAGAAAGAAGTAAGAAAGAAGAAAGAAAGAAGTAAGAAAGAAGTAGGAAAGAAGTAAGAAAGAAAGAAGAAAGAAGTATGAAAGAAGTAAGAAAGAAGAAAGAAAGAAGTAAGAAAGAAGAAAGAAAGAAGTAAGAAAGAAGGAGGAAAGAAAGAAGAAAGAAGTGAGAAAGAAGTTAGAAAGAAGTACGAAAGAAGTAAGAAAGAAGTAAGAAAGAAGTAAGAAAGAAGAAGGAAAGAAAGAAGAAAGAAGTAAGAAAGAAGTAAGAAAGAAGTAAGAAAGAAGTAAGAAAGAAGTAAGAAAGAAGTAAGAAGGAATGAAGAAAGAAGTAAGAAAGAAGTAAGAAAGAAGTAAGAAAGAAGTAAGAAAGAAGTAAGAAAGAAGTAAGAAAGAAAGAAGAAAGAAGTAAGAAAGAAGTAAGAAAGAAGTAAGAAAGAAGAAAGAAAGAAGTAACAAAGAATTATGAAAGAAGTAAGAAACAAGAAAAAAAGAAGAAGAAAGAAGTAAGAAAGAAGGAAGAAAGAAGAAAGAAAGAAGAAAGAAGAAAGAAAGAAGTAAGAAAGAATTAAGAAAGAAGTAAGAAAGAAGTAAGAAAGAAGTAAGAAGGAATGAAGAAAGAAGTAAGAAAGAAGTAAGAAAGAAGTAAGAAAGAAGTAAGAAAGAAGTAAGAAAGGAAGAAGAAAGAAAGAAGAATGAAGTAAGAAAGAAGTAAGAAAGAAGTAAGAAAGAAGAAAGAAAGAATTAAGAAAGAAGAAAGAAAGAAGTAAGAAAGAAGTAAGAAAGAAGTAAGAAGGAATGAAGAAAGAAGTAAGAAAGAAGTAAGAAAGGAGAAAGAAGTAAGAAAGAAGTAAGAAAGAAGTAAGAAAGAAGTAAGAAAGAAAGAAGAAAGAAGTAAGAAAGAAGTAAGAAAGAAGCTAGAAAGAAGTAAGAAAGAAGAAAGAAAGAATTAAGAAAGAAGAAAGAAAGACCTAAAATAGAAGAAAGTTAGAAGTAAGAAAGATGTAAGAAAGAAAGAAGAAAGAAGTAAGAAAGAAGTAAGAAAGAAGAAAAAAGAAGTTAGAATGAAGTAAGAAAGAAGTATATAAATAAGTAAGAAAGAAGAAAGAAGTAAGAAATAAGGAAGAAAGAATTAAAAAGAAGTAAGAAAGAAGTAAGAAAGAAGTAAGAAAGAAGAAAGATAGAAGTAAGAAAGAAGTAAGAAAGAAGTAAGAAAGACAGAAGTAAGAAAGAAGTAAGAAAGAAGTAAGAAAGAAGTAAGAAAGAAAGAAGAAAGAAGTAAGAAAGAAAGAAGGAAGAAGTATGAAAGAAGTAAGAAAGTAGTAAGAAAGAAGTAAGAAGGAATGAAGAAGGAATGAAGAAAGAAGTAAGAAAGAAGTAAGAAAGAAGTAAGAAAGAAGTAAGAAAGAAGTAAGAAAGAAGTAAGAAAGAAAGAAGAAAGAAGTAAGAAAGAAGTAAGAAGAAGTAAGAAAGAAGTAAGAAAGAAGAAAGAAAGAAGTAAGAAAGAATTATGAAAGAAGAAAGAAAGAAGAAAAAAAGAAGTAAGAAAGAAGTAAGAAAGAAGTAAGAAAGAAGTAAGAAAGAAAGAAGAAAGAAGAAATAAAGAACAAAGAAGTAAGAAAGAAGTAAGAAAGAAGTAAGAAAGAAGTAAGAAAGAAGTAAGAAAGAAAGAAGAAAGAAGTAAGAAAGAAGTAAGAAAGAAGTAAGAAAGAAGTAAGATAGAAGTAAGAAGGAATGAAGAAAGAAGTAAGAAAGAAGTAAGAAAGAAGTAAGAAAGAAGTAAGAAAGGAAGAAGAAAGAAAGAAGAATGAAGTAAGAAAGAAGTAAGAAAGAAGAAAGAATGAACTAAGAAAGAAGTAAGAAAGAAGTAAGAAAGAAGTAAGAAAGAAGTAAGAAAGAAGTAAGAAAGAAGTAAGAAAGAAGTAAGAAAGGAAGAAGAAAGAAAGAAGAATGAAGTAAGAAAGAAGTAAGAAAGAAGTAAGAAAGAAGAAAGAAAGAATTAAGAAAGAAGAAAGAAAGAAGTAAGAAAGAAGTAAGAAAGTAGTAGGAAAGAAGTAAGAAAGAAGTAAGAAAGAAAGAAGAAAGAAGTAAGAAAGAAGTAAGAAAGAAGTAAGGAAGAAAGAAGAAAGAAGTAAGAAAGAAGAAAGATAGAAGAAAGAAGTAAGAAAGAAGTAAGAAAGAAGTAAGAAAGAAGTAAGAAAGAAGTAAGAAAGAAGTAAGAAAGAAGTAAGAAGGAATGAAGAAAGAAGTAAGAAAGAAGTAAGAAAGGAGAAAGAAGTAAGAAAGAAGTAAGAAAGAAGTAAGAAAGAAGTAAGAAAGAAAGAAGAAAGAAGTAAGAAAGAAGTAAGAAAGAAGCAAGAAAGAAGTAAGAAATAAGAAAGAAAGAATTAAGAAAGAAGAAAGAAAGACCTAAAATAGAAGAAAGTTAGAAGTAAGAAAGATGTAAGAAAGAAAGAAGAAAGAAGTAAGAAAGAAGTAAGAAAGAAGTAAGAAAGAAGAAAAAAGAAGTTAGAATGAAGTAAGAAAGAAGTAATAAATAAGTAAGAAAGAAGAAAGAAGTAAGAAATAAGGAAGAAAGAATTAAAAAGAAGTAAGAAAGAAGTAAGAAAGAAGTAAGAAAGAAGAAAGAAAGAAGTAAGAAAGAAGTAAGAAAGAAGTAAGAAAGACAGAAGTAAGAAAGAAGTAAGAAAGAAGTAAGAAAGAATTAAGAAAGAAAGAAGAAAGAAGTAAGAAAGAAAGAAGGAAGAAGTATGAAAGAAGTAAGAAAGTAGTAAGAAAGAAGTAAGAAGGAATGAAGAAGGAATGAAGAAAGAAGTAAGAAAGAAGTAAGAAAGAAGTAAGAAAGAAGTAAGAAAGAAGTAAGAAAGAAGTAAGAAAGAAGTAAGAAAGAAAGAAGAAAGAAGTAAGAAAGAAGTAAGAAGAAGTAAGAAAGAAGTAAGAAAGAAGTAAGAAGGAATGAAGAAAGAAGTAAGAAAGAAGTAAGAAAGAAGTAAGAAAGAAGTAAGAAAGGAAGAAGAAAGAAAGAAGAATGAAGTAAGAAAGAAGTAAGAAAGAAGAAAGAAAGAACTAAGAAAGAAGAAAGAAAGAAGTAAGAAAGAAGTAAGAAAGAAGTAAGAAAGAAGTAAGAAAGAAGTAAGAAAGAAGTAAGAAAGAAGTTAGAAAGAAGTAAGAAAGAAGTAAGAAAGAAGTAAGAAAGAATTAAGAAAGAAGTAAGAAAGAAAGAAGAAAGAAGTAAGAAAGAAGTAAGAAAGAAGTAAGAAAGAAGTAAGAAAGAAGTAAGAAAGAAGTAAGAAAGAAGTAAGAAAGAAGTAAGAAGGAATGAAGAAAGAAGTAAGAAAGAAGTAAGAAAGGAGAAAGAAGTAAGAAAGAAGTAAGAAAGAAGTAAGAAAGAAGTATGAAAGAAAGAAGAAAGAAGTAAGAAAGAAGTAAGAAAGAAGCAAGAAAGAAGTAAGAAAGAAGAAAGAAAGAATTAAGAAAGAAGAAAGAAAGACCTAAAATAGAAGAAAGTTAGAAGTAAGAAAGATGTAAGAAAGAAAGAAGAAAGAAGTAAGAAAGAAGTAAGAAAGAAGAAAAAAGAAGTTAGAATGAAGTAAGAAAGAAGTAATAAATAAGTAAGAAAGAAGAAAGAAGTAAGAAATAAGGAAGAAAGAATTAAAAAGAAGTAAGAAAGAAGTTAGAAAGAAGTTAGAAAGAAGAAAGATAGAAGTAAGAAAGAAGAAAGAAGTAAGAAAGACAGAATTAAGAAAGAAGTAAGAAAGAAGTAAGAAAGAAGTAAGAAAGAAAGAAGAAAGAAGTAAGAAAGAAAGAAGGAAGAAGTATGAAAGAAGTAAGAAAGTAGTAAGAAAGAAGTAAGAAGGAATGAAGAAGGAATGAAGAAAGAAGTAAGAAAGAAGTAAGAAAGAAGTAAGAAAGAAGTAAGAAAGAAGTAAGAAAGAAGTAAGAAAGAATGAAGAAAGAAGTAAGAAAGAAGTAAGAAGAAGTAAGAAAGAAGTAAGAAAGAAGAAAGAAAGAAGTAAGAAAGAATTATGAAAGAAGAAAGAAAGAAGAAAAAAAGAAGTAAGAAAGAAGTAAGAAAGAAAGAAGAAAGAAGAAATAAAGAACAAAGAAGTAAGAAAGAAGTAAGAAAGAAGTAAGAAAGAAGTAAGAAAGAAAGAAGAAAGAAGTAAGAAAGAAGTAAGAAAGAAAGAAGAAAGAAGTAAGAAAGAAGTAAGAAAGAAGTAAGAAAGAAGTAAGATAGAAGTAAGAAGGAATGAAGAAAGAAGTAAGAAAGAAGTAAGAAAGAAGTAAGAAAGAAGTAAGAAAGGAAGAAGAAAGGAAGAAGAATGAAGTAAGAAAGAAGTAAGAAAGAAGAAAGAATGAACTAAGAAAGAAGTAAGAAAGAAGTAAGAAAGAAGTAAGAAAGAAGTAAGAAAGAAGTAAGAAAGGAAGAAGAAAGAAAGAAGAATGAAGTAAGAAAGAAGTAAGAAAGAAGAAAGAAAGAATTAAGAAAGAAGAAAGAAAGAAGTAAGAAAGAAGTAAGAAAGTAGTAGGAAAGAAGTAAGAAAGAAGTAAGAAAGAAAGAAGAAAGAAGTAAGAAAGAAGTAAGAAAGAAGTAAGGAAGAAAGAAGAAAGAAGTAAGAAAGAAGAAAGATAGAAGAAAGAAGTAAGAAAGAAGTAAGAAAGAAGTAAGAAAGAAGTAAGAAGGAAGTAAGAAAGAAGTAAGAAAGAAGTAAGAAGGAATGAAGAAAGAAGTAAGAAAGAAGTAAGAAAGGAGAAAGAAGTAAGAAAGAAGTAGAAAGAAGTAAGAAAGAAGTAAGAAAGAAGTAAGAAAGAAGTAAGAAAGAAGTAAGAAAGAAGTAAGAAAGAAGAAAGAAATAAGAAAAGAAAGAATTAAGAAAGAAGAAAGAAAGACCTAAAATAGAAGAAAGTTAGAAGTAAGAAAGATGTAAGAAAGAAAGAAGAAAGAAGTAAGAAAGAAGTAAGAAAGAAGTAAGAAAGAAGAAAAAAGAAGATAGAATGAAGTAAGAAAGAAGTAATAAATAAGTAAGAAAGAAGAAAGAAGTAAGAAATAAGGAAGAAAGAATTAAAAAGAAGTAAGAAAGAAGTAAGAAAGAAGTAAGAAAGAAGAAAGAAAGAAGTAAGAAAGAAGTAAGAAAGAAGTAAGAAAGACAGAAGTAAGAAAGAAGTAAGAAAGAAGTAAGAAAGAAGTAAGAAAGAAGTAAGAAAGAAAGAAGAAAGAAGTAAGAAAGAAAGAAGGAAGAAGTATGAAAGAAGTAAGAAAGTAGTAAGAAAGAAGTAAGAAGGAATGAAGAAGGAATGAAGAAAGAAGTAAGAAAGAAGTAAGAAAGAAGTAAGAAAGAAGTAAGAAAGAAGTAAGAAAGAAGTAAGAAAGAAGTAAGAAAGAAAGAAGAAAGAAGTAAGAAAGAAGTAAGAAGAAGTAAGAAAGAAGTAAGAAAGAAGTAAGAAGGAATGAAGAAAGAAGTAAGAAAGAAGTAAGAAAGAAGTAAGAAAGAAGTAAGAAAGGAAGAAGAAAGAAAGAAGAATGAAGTAAGAAAGAAGTAAGAAAGAAGAAAGAAAGAACTAAGAAAGAAGAAAGAAAGAAGTAAGAAAGAAGTAAGAAAGAAGTAAGAAAGAAGTAAGAAAGAAGTAAGAAAGAAGTTAGAAAGAAGTAAGAAAGAAGTAAGAAAGAAGTAGGAAAGAAGTAAGAAAGAAGTAAGAAAGAAGTAAGAAAGAAGTAAGAAAGAAAGAAGAAAGAAGTAAGAAAGAAGTAAGAAAGAAGCAAGAAAGAAGTAAGAAATAAGAAAGAAAGAATTAAGAAAGAAGAAAGAAAGAAAGAAGTAAGAAAGAAGAAAGAAGTATGAAAGAAGTAAGAAAGAAGAAATAAAGAAGTAGGAAAGAAGAAAGAAAGAAGTAAGAAAGAAGTAGGGAAGAAAGAAGAAGTAAGAAAGAAAGAAGAAAGAATAAAGAAAGAAGTAAGAAAGAGGTAAGAAAGAAGTAAAAAGAAGTAAGAAAGAAGTAAGAAGGAATGAAGAAAGAAGTAAGAAAGAAGTAAGAAAGAAGGAAGAAAGAAGTAAGAAAGAAGTAAGAAAGAAGTATGAAAGAAAGAAGAAAGAAGTAAGAAAGAAGTAAGAAAGAAGAAAGAAAGAAGTAAGAAAGAAGAAAGAAAGAAGTAAGAAAGAAGTATGAAAGAAGTAAGAAAGAAGAAAAAAAGAAGTAAGAAAGAAGTAAGAAAGAAGTAAGAAAGAAGTAAGAAAGAAGTAAGAAAGAAAGAAGAAAGAAGTAAGAAAGAAGAAAGAAAGAATAAGAAAGAAGTAAGAAAGAAGAAAAAAAGAAGTAAGAAAGAAGTAAGAAAGAAGTAAGAAAGAAGAAAGAAAGAAGTAAGAAAGAGGAAAGAAAGAAGTAAGAAAGAAGTAGGAAAGAAAGAAAAAGAAGTGAGAAAGAAAGAAGAAAGAAGAAAGAAAGAAGTAAGAAAGAGCTAAGAAAGAAGTAAGAAAGAAGTAAGAAAGAAGTAAGAAGGAATGAAGAAAGAAGTAAGAAAGAAGTAAGAAAGAAGTAAGACAGAAGTAAGAAAGAAGTAAGAAAGAAAGAAGAAAGAAGTAAGAAAGAAGTATGAAAGAAGTAAGAAAGAAGTAAGAAAGAAGAAAGAAAGAAGTAAGAAAGAAGTATGAAAGAAGTAAGAAAGAAGTAAGAAAGAAGTAAGAAAGAAGTGAGAAAGAAAGAAGAAAGAATTAAGAAAGAAGTAAGAAAGAAGTAAGAAAGAAGTAAGAAAGAAGAAAGAAAGAAGTAAGAAAGAAGAAAGGAAGAAGAAAGAAAGAAGAAAGAAAAAAGTAAGAAAGAAGTAAGAAAGAAGTAAGAAAGAAGTAAGAAAGAAAGAAGAAAGAAGTAAGAAAGAAGAAAGAAAGATAGAAGAAAGAAGTAAGAAAGAAGTAAGAAAGAAAGAAGTAAGAAAGAAGTAAGAAAGAAGTAAGAAAGAAGTAAGAAAGAAGTAAGAAGGAATGAAGAAAGAAGTAAGAAAGAAGTTAGAAAGAAGAAAGAAGTTAGAAAGAAGTAAGAAAGAAGAAAGAAAGAAGTAAGAAAGAAGTAAGAAAGAAGAAAGAAAGAATTAAGGAAGAAGAAAGAAAGAACTAAAATAGAAGAAAGTTAGAAGTAAGAAAGATGTAAGAAAGAAAGAAGAAAGAAGTAAGAAAGAAGTAAGAAAGAAGAAAAAAGAAGTTAGAATGAAGTAAGAAAGAAGTAAGAAAGAAGTAAGAAAGAAGTAAGAAAGAAGTAAGAAAGAAGTAAGAAAGAAAGGAGTAAGAAAGAAGTAAGAAAGAAGTAAGAAAGAAGTAAGAAAAAGTAAGAAAGAAGGAGGAAAGAAAGAAGAAAGAAGTAAGAAAGAAAGAAGGAAGAAGTATGAAAGAAGTAAGAAAGAAGTAAGAAAGAAGAAAGAAAGAAATAAGAAAGAAGTAGGAAAGAAAGAAGAAAGAAGTAAGAAAGAAAGAAGAAAGAAGAAAGAAGTAAGAAAGAAGTAAGAAAGAAGGAAGAAAGAAGTAAGAAAGAAGTAAGAAAGAAGTAAGAAAGAAAGAAGAAAGAAGTAAGAAAGAAGTAAGAAAGAAGTAAGAAGGAATGAAGAAAGGAGTAAGAAAGAAGTAAGAAAGAAGTAAGAAAGAAGTAAGAAAGAAGTAAGAAAGAAAGAAGAAAGAAGTAAGAAAGAAGTAGGAAAGAAGTAAGAAAGAAGTAAGAAAGAAGTAAGAAAGAAGTAAGAAAGAAAGAAGAAAGAAGTAAGAAAGAAGTAAGAAAGAAGCAAGAAAGAAGTAAGAAATAAGAAAGAAAGAATTAAGAAAGAAGAAAGAAAGAAAGAAGTAAGAAAGAAGAAAGAAGTATGAAAGAAGTAAGAAAGAAGAAATAAAGAAGTAGGAAAGAAGAAAGAAAGAAGTAAGAAAGAAGTAGGGAAGAAAGAAGAAGTAAGAAAGAAAGAAGAAAGAATAAAGAAAGAAGTAAGAAAGAGGTAAGAAAGAAGTAAAAAGAAGTAAGAAAGAAGTAAGAAGGAATGAAGAAAGAAGTAAGAAAGAAGTAAGAAAGAAGGAAGAAAGAAGTAAGAAAGAAGTAAGAAAGAAGTATGAAAGAAAGAAGAAAGAAGTAAGAAAGAAGTAAGAAAGAAGAAAGAAAGAAGTAAGAAAGAAGAAAGAAAGAAGTAAGAAAGAAGTATGAAAGAAGTAAGAAAGAAGAAAAAAAGAAGTAAGAAAGAAGTAAGAAAGAAGTAAGAAAGAAGTAAGAAAGAAGTAAGAAAGAAAGAAGAAAGAAGTAAGAAAGAAGAAAGAAAGAATAAGAAAGAAGTAAGAAAGAAGAAAAAAAGAAGTAAGAAAGAAGTAAGAAAGAAGTAAGAAAGAAGAAAGAAAGAAGTAAGAAAGAGGAAAGAAAGAAGTAAGAAAGAAGTAGGAAAGAAAGAAGAAAGAAGTGAGAAAGAAAGAAGAAAGAAGAAAGAAAGAAGTAAGAAAGAGCTAAGAAAGAAGTAAGAAAGAAGTAAGAAAGAAGTAAGAAGGAATGAAGAAAGAAGTAAGAAAGAAGTAAGAAAGAAGTAAGACAGAAGTAAGAAAGAAGTAAGAAAGAAAGAAGAAAGAAGTAAGAAAGAAGTATGAAAGAAGTAAGAAAGAAGTAAGAAAGAAGAAAGAAAGAAGTAAGAAAGAAGTATGAAAGAAGTAAGAAAGAAGTAAGAAAGAAGTAAGAAAGAAGTGAGAAAGAAAGAAGAAAGAATTAAGAAAGAAGTAAGAAAGAAGTAAGAAAGAAGTAAGAAAGAAGAAAGAAAGAAGTAAGAAAGAAGAAAGGAAGAAGAAAGAAAGAAGAAAGAAAAAAGTAAGAAAGAAGTAAGAAAGAAGTAAGAAAGAAGTAAGAAAGAAAGAAGAAAGAAGTAAGAAAGAAGAAAGAAAGATAGAAGAAAGAAGTAAGAAAGAAGTAAGAAAGAAAGAAGTAAGAAAGAAGTAAGAAAGAAGTAAGAAAGAAGTAAGAAAGAAGTAAGAAGGAAGAGAAAGAAGTAAGAAAGAAGTAAGAAAGAAGAAGAAGAAGAAGAAGTAAGAAAGAAGAAAGAAGAAGAAAGAAGAAGAAAGAAGTAAGAAAGAAGTAAGAAAGAAGAAAGAAAGAAGTAAGAAGAAGAAAGAAAGAAGAAAGAAGTAAGAAGAAGAAGAAGTAAGAAGTAAGAAAGAAGTAAGAAAGAAGTAAGAAAGAAGTAAGAAAGAAGTAAGAAAGAAGTAAGAAAGAAGTAAGAAAGAAGTAAGAAAGAAGTAAGAAAGAAGTAAGAAAGAAGTAA
Source organism: Columba livia (assembly GCF_036013475.1). Classification (NCBI taxonomy): domain Eukaryota; kingdom Metazoa; phylum Chordata; class Aves; order Columbiformes; family Columbidae; genus Columba; species Columba livia. Next base: position 49,897 of record NW_027043124.1, read on the forward strand.
GAAAGAAGAAAGAAGTAAGAAAGAAGTAAGAAGAAGAAGAAAGAAAGAAGTAAGAAAGAAGTAAGAAAGAAGTAAGAAAGAAGAAGAAGAAGAAAGAAGAAGAAAGAAGAAGTAAGAAAGAAGAAGAAGAAAGAAGTAAGAAAGAAGTAAGAAAGAAGAAGAAAGAAGTAAGAAAGAAGAAGAAGAAGAAGAAGAAGAAGAAAGAAGTAAGAAAGAAAGAAAGAAGAAGAAGAAAGAGTAAGAAAGAAGTAAGAAAGAAGAAGAAAGAAGTAAGAAAGAAGTAAGAAAGAAGTAAGAAAGAAAGAAGAAGAAGAAGAAGAGAAGAAGAAGTAAAGAAGTAAGAAAGAAAGAAGAAAGAGAAAGAAAGAAGAAAGAAGAAGAAGAAGAAGAAGTAAGAAAGAAGTAAGAAAGAAGAAGAAGAAGAAGAAAGAAGTAAGAAAGAAGTAAGAAAGAAGTAAGAAAGAAGTAAGAAAGAAGTAAGAAAGAAGTAAGAAAGAAGTAAGAAAGAAGTAAGAAAGAAGTAAGAAAGAAGTAGAAGAAGAAGAAGAAGAGTAAGAAAGAAGTAAGAAAGAAGTAAGAAAGAAGAAAGAAAGAAAGAAGTAAGAAAGAAGTAAGAAAGAAGTAAGAAGAAGAGAAAGAAGTAAGAAAGAAGTAAGAAGAAGAAGAAAGAAGAAGAAGAAGAAGAAAGAAGGAAGAAGAAGAAGAAGAAGAAGAAGAAGTAAGAAGAAGAAGAAGAAGAAGAAGAAGAAGTAAGAAGAAGAAGAAGAAGAAAGAAGTAAGAAAGAAGTAAGAAGAAGTAAGAAGAAGTAAGAAAGAAGTAAGAAAGAAGTAAGAAAGAAGTAAGAAGAAGTAAGAAAGAAGAAAGAAGTAAGAAAGAAGTAAGAAGAGAAAGAAGTAAGAAAGAAGTAAGAAAGAAGTAAGAAAGAAGAAAGAAAGAAGTAAGAGAAGAAGTAAGAAGAAGAAAGAAAGAAGTAAGAAGAAGAAGAAGTAAGAAAGAGAAGAAAGAAGAAAGAAGAAAAGAAGTAAGAAAGAAGTAAGAAAGAAGTAAGAAAGAAGAAAGAAGTAAGAAGAAGTAAGAAGAAGAAGAAAGAAGTAAGAAAGAAGAAGAAGAAGTAAGAAGAGTAAGAAAGAAGTAAGAAAGAAGTAAGAAAGAAGTAAGAAGAAGTAGAAGAAGTAAGAAGTAAGAAAGAAGAAGAAAGAAGAAAGAAGAAGAAGAAAGAAAGTAAGAAAGAAGTAAGAAAGAAGTAAGAAAGAGGAGAAGAAGAAGAAAGAAGTAGAAGAAAGAAAGAAGAAAGAAGAGTAAGAAAGAAGTAAGAAAGAAGTAAGAAGAAGAAAGAAGAAGAAAGAAGAAAGAAGTAAGAAAGAAGTAAGACAGAAGTAAGAAAGAAGAAAGAAGAAGAAAGAAGTAAGAAAGAAGTAAGAAAGAAGTAAGAAAGAAGTAAGAAAGAAGTAAGAAAGAAGTAAGAAAGAAGTAAGAAAGAAGTAAGAAAGAAGTAAGAAAGAAGTAAGAAAGAAGTAGAAAGAAAGAAGAAAGAATTAAGAAAGAAGTAAGAAAGAAGTAAGAAAGAAGTAGAAAGAAGAAGAAAGAAGTAAGAAGAGAAGAAGAAGAAAGAAAGAAAGAAGAAGAAAGAAAGAACTAAAATAGAGAAAGTTAGAAGTAAGAAGATGTAAGAAAGAAAGAAGAAAGAAGTAAGAAAGAAGTAAGAAAGAAGAAAAAAGAAGTTAGAATGAAGTAAGAAAGAAGTAAGAAAGAAGTAAGAAAGAAGTAAGAAAGAAGTAAGAAAGAAGTAAGAAAGAAAGGAGTAAGAAAGAAGTAAGAAAGAAGTAAA